>NW_027102546.1:0-276274 GCF_035609145.1 Eleutherodactylus coqui | reverse complement strand
TGCTATATAAATAGATAGTTATATATCAATATAGATATTTTTACAAATATCTAGCTTTACGTATAAATCTAAACTTCTACAGTTATGGTTTTGTAAGGCTGAAAACAGACATCCAGAATTTGTATTATTATCAGCATTATTCTTATAATTCCATTGAGGTTATTCCAGGGGCAGGTAATACACTGCATGAGGCTTTGACCATTTTTTACCATTTTAGGTAAAAAGCTGCATTGACTGCACTTCTGCATTTTCTGCGATATGGTAGGACTGCAAGCAAAGCCTGAGACAAGATATGTCAAATACACTCTATACAGTATGCGAGTTCATTTTCCAAGATAGAAACATTGGTCACACTGAACATTGTTGAACGTTTTCGCTGCAATGCATCCTGGGACGCTTGGATCCAGGTTCTATCATTCATGCTGCGCCATTTCAACCAACCTGTGTGGCTCATATTCACTTTGGGTTGACGAGTGGCATGGTCATGGTGTAGGCCGAGCCTTTTTTGCCACTTCATCCGCCTCCGATCAAGCATAAAGACTTGCCCATAAGCATTCCCCACCCTAGAATAACTTAACCTACCCATTCCCCTATCTGAAATAACTGTACCTACCTCAAAAGAAGTGATAAGCAGCGATCAATTTGACTGTTGCTGGCTGCCGTCTCCCGCTTAAGGGCGAATTTCAAACGTTGTCCATCACAGAGACAAATGATCTGGCTCCAGCAGCGTCTAAAGGAGTACCTGTTTGCTCACTTCTAGCTCCAGTGGAGACTGACGGAAAAATGGCCGCTAACAACCTGTGGTCCTTGTTCCGGGTGCGCGTGTCACCATCGAGCCTTAATGACATCATAAAGCCGCTTCAAGTGCAAGACTTGCAGGCTTATATACAGTCTATCTATCTATCTATGTAATGTATCTTACTGCATAGATATATATCTAGCTATATAAATAGATAGTTATATATCAATATAGATATTTTTACAAATATCTAGCTTTACGTATAAATCTAAACTTCTACAGTTATGGTTTTGTAAGGCTGAAAACAGACATCCAGAATTTGTATTATTATCAGCATTATTCTTATAATTCCATTGAGGTTATTCCAGGGGCAGGTAATACACTGCATGAGGCTTTGACCATTTTTTACCATTTTAGGTAAAAAGCTGCATTGACTGCACTTCTGCATTTTCTGCGATATGGTAGGACTGCAAGCAAAGCCTGAGACAAGATATGTCAAATACACTCTATACAGTATGCGAGTTCATTTTCCAAGATAGAAACATTGGTCACACTGAACATTGTTGAACGTTTTCGCTGCAATGCATCCTGGGACGCTTGGATCCAGGTTCTATCATTCATGCTGCGCCATTTCAACCAACCTGTGTGGCTCATATTCACTTTGGGTTGACGAGTGGCATGGTCATGGTGTAGGCCGAGCCTTTTTTGCCACTTCATCGCCTCCGATCAAGCATAAAGACTTGCCCATAAGCATTCCCCACCTAGAATAACTTAACCTACCCATTCCCCTATCTGAAATAACTGTACCTACCTCAAAAGAAGTGATAAGCAGCGATCAATTTGACTGTTGCTGGCTGCCGTCTCCCGCTTAAGGGCGAATTTCAAACGTTGTCCATCACAGAGACAAATGATCTGGCTCCAGCAGCGTCTAAAGGAGTACCTGTTTGCTCACTTCTAGCTCCAGTGGAGACTGACGGAAAAATGGCCGCTAACAACCTGTGGTCCTTGTTCCGGGTGCGCGTGTCACCATCGAGCCTTAATGACATCATAAAGCCGCTTCAAGTGCAAGACTTGCAGGCTTATATACAGTCTATCTATCTATCTATGTAATGTATCTTACTGCATAGATATATATCTAGCTATATAAATAGATAGTTATATATCAATATAGATATTTTTACAAAAATCTAGCTTTACGTATAAATCTAAACTTCTACAGTTATGGTTTTGTAAGGCTGAAAACAGACATCCAGAATTTGTATTATTATCAGCATTATTCTTATAATTGCCATTGAGGTTATTCTAGGGGCAGGTAATAAACTGCATGAGGCTTTGACCAATTTTTACCATTTTTAGGTAAAAAGCTGCATTGACTGCACTTCTGCATTTTCTGCGATATGGTAGGACTGCAAGCAAAGCCTGAGACAAGATATGTCAAATACACTCTATACAGTATGCGAGTTCATTTTCCAAGATAGAAACATTGGTCACACTGAACATTGTTGAACGTTTTCGCTGCAATGCATCCTGGGACGCTTGGATCCAGGTTCTATCATTCATGCTGCGCCATTTCAACCAACCTGTGTGGCTCATATTCACTTTGGGTTGACGAGTGGCATGGTCATGGTGTAGGCCGAGCCTTTTTTGCCACTTCATCCGCCTCCGATCAAGCATAAAGACTTGCCCATAAGCATTCCCCACCCTAGAATAACTTAACCTACCCATTCCCCTATCTGAAATAACTGTACCTACCTCAAAAGAAGTGATAAGCAGCGATCAATTTGACTGTTGCTGGCTGCCGTCTCCCGCTTAAGGGCGAATTTCAAACGTTGTCCATCACAGAGACAAATGATCTGGCTCCAGCAGCGTCTAAAGGAGTACCTGTTTGCTCACTTCTAGCTCCAGTGGAGACTGACGGAAAAATGGCCGCTAACAACCTGTGGTCCTTGTTCCGGGTGCGCGTGTCACCATCGAGCCTTAATGACATCATAAAGCCGCTTCAAGTGCAAGACTTGCAGGCTTATATACAGTCTATCTATCTATCTATGTAATGTATCTTACTGCATAGATATATATCTAGCTATATAAATAGATAGTTATATATCAATATAGATATTTTTACAAATATCTAGCTTTACGTATAAATCTAAACTTCTACAGTTATGGTTTTGTAAGGCTGAAAACAGACATCCAGAATTTGTATTATTATCAGCATTATTCTTATAATTCCATTGAGGTTATTCCAGGGGCAGGTAATACACTGCATGAGGCTTTGACCATTTTTTACCATTTTAGGTAAAAAGCTGCATTGACTGCACTTCTGCATTTTCTGCGATATGGTAGGACTGCAAGCAAAGCCTGAGACAAGATATGTCAAATACACTCTATACAGTATGCGAGTTCATTTTCCAAGATAGAAACATTGGTCACACTGAACATTGTTGAACGTTTTCGCTGCAATGCATCCTGGGACGCTTGGATCCAGGTTCTATCATTCATGCTGCGCCATTTCAACCAACCTGTGTGGCTCATATTCACTTTGGGTTGACGAGTGGCATGGTCATGGTGTAGGCCGAGCCTTTTTTGCCACTTCATCCGCCTCCGATCAAGCATAAAGACTTGCCCATAAGCATTCCCCACCCTAGAATAACTTAACCTACCCATTCCCCTATCTGAAATAACTGTACCTACCTCAAAAGAAGTGATAAGCAGCGATCAATTTGACTGTTGCTGGCTGCCGTCTCCCGCTTAAGGGCGAATTTCAAACGTTGTCCATCACAGAGACAAATGATCTGGCTCCAGCAGCGTCTAAAGGAGTACCTGTTTGCTCACTTCTAGCTCCAGTGGAGACTGACGGAAAAATGGCCGCTAACGACCTGTGGTCCTTGTTCCGGGTGCGCGTGTCACCATCGAGCCTTAATGACATCATAAAGCCGCTTCAAGTGCAAGACTTGCAGGCTTATATACAGTCTATCTATCTATCTATGTAATGTATCTTACTGCATAGATATATATCTAGCTATATAAATAGATAGTTATATATCAATATAGATATTTTTACAAATATCTAGCTTTACGTATAAATCTAAACTTCTACAGTTATGGTTTTGTAAGGCTGAAAACAGACATCCAGAATTTGTATTATTATCAGCATTATTCTTATAATTCCATTGAGTTATTCCAGGGGCAGGTAATACACTGCATGAGGCTTTGACCATTTTTTACCATTTTAGGTAAAAAGCTGCATTGACTGCACTTCTGCATTTTCTGCGATATGGTAGGACTGCAAGCAAAGCCTGAGACAAGATATGTCAAATACACTCTATACAGTATGCGAGTTCATTTTCCAAGATAGAAACATTGGTCACACTGAACATTGTTGAACGTTTTCGCTGCAATGCATCCTGGGACGCTTGGATCCAGGTTCTATCATTCATGCTGCGCCATTTCAACCAACCTGTGTGGCTCATATTCACTTTGGGTTGACGAGTGGCATGGTCATGGTGTAGGCCGAGCCTTTTTTGCCACTTCATCCGCCTCCGATCAAGCATAAAGACTTGCCCATAAGCATTCCCCACCCTAGAATAACTTAACCTACCCATTCCCCTATCTGAAATAACTGTACCTACCTCAAAAGAAGTGATAAGCAGCGATCAATTTGACTGTTGCTGGCTGCCGTCTCCCGCTTAAGGGCGAATTTCAAACGTTGTCCATCACAGAGACAAATGATCTGGCTCCAGCAGCGTCTAAAGGAGTACCTGTTTGCTCACTTCTAGCTCCAGTGGAGACTGACGGAAAAATGGCCGCTAACAACCTGTGGTCCTTGTTCCGGGTGCGCGTGTCACCATCGAGCCTTAATGACATCATAAAGCCGCTTCAAGTGCAAGACTTGCAGGCTTATATACAGTCTATCTATCTATCTATGTAATGTATCTTACTGCATAGATATATATCTAGCTATATAAATAGATAGTTATATATCAATATAGATATTTTTACAAATATCTAGCTTTACGTATAAATCTAAACTTCTACAGTTATGGTTTTGTAAGGCTGAAAACAGACATCCAGAATTTGTATTATTATCAGCATTATTCTTATAATTCCATTGAGGTTATTCCAGGGGCAGGTAATACACTGCATGAGGCTTTGACCATTTTTTACCATTTTAGGTAAAAAGCTGCATTGACTGCACTTCTGCATTTTCTGCGATATGGTAGGACTGCAAGCAAAGCCTGAGACAAGATATGTCAAATACACTCTATACAGTATGCGAGTTCATTTTCCAAGATAGAAACATTGGTCACACTGAACATTGTTGAACGTTTTCGCTGCAATGCATCCTGGGACGCTTGGATCCAGGTTCTATCATTCATGCTGCGCCATTTCAACCAACCTGTGTGGCTCATATTCACTTTGGGTTGACGAGTGGCATGGTCATGGTGTAGGCCGAGCCTTTTTTGCCACTTCATCCGCCTCCGATCAAGCATAAAGACTTGCCCATAAGCATTCCCCACCCTAGAATAACTTAACCTACCCATTCCCCTATCTGAAATAACTGTACCTACCTCAAAAGAAGTGATAAGCAGCGATCAATTTGACTGTTGCTGGCTGCCGTCTCCCGCTTAAGGGCGAATTTCAAACGTTGTCCATCACAGAGACAAATGATCTGGCTCCAGCAGCGTCTAAAGGAGTACCTGTTTGCTCACTTCTAGCTCCAGTGGAGACTGACGGAAAAATGGCCGCTAACAACCTGTGGTCCTTGTTCCGGGTGCGCGTGTCACCATCGAGCCTTAATGACATCATAAAGCCGCTTCAAGTGCAAGACTTGCAGGCTTATATACAGTCTATCTATCTATCTATGTAATGTATCTTACTGCATAGATATATATCTAGCTATATAAATAGATAGTTATATATCAATATAGATATTTTTACAAATATCTAGCTTTACGTATAAATCTAAACTTCTACAGTTATGGTTTTGTAAGGCTGAAAACAGACATCCAGAATTTGTATTATTATCAGCATTATTCTTATAATTCCATTGAGGTTATTCCAGGGGCAGGTAATACACTGCATGAGGCTTTGACCATTTTTTACCATTTTAGGTAAAAAGCTGCATTGACTGCACTTCTGCATTTTCTGCGATATGGTAGGACTGCAAGCAAAGCCTGAGACAAGATATGTCAAATACACTCTATACAGTATGCGAGTTCATTTTCCAAGATAGAAACATTGGTCACACTGAACATTGTTGAACGTTTTCGCTGCAATGCATCCTGGGACGCTTGGATCCAGGTTCTATCATTCATGCTGCGCCATTTCAACCAACCTGTGTGGCTCATATTCACTTTGGGTTGACGAGTGGCATGGTCATGGTGTAGGCCGAGCCTTTTTTGCCACTTCATCCGCCTCCGATCAAGCATAAAGACTTGCCCATAAGCATTCCCCACCCTAGAATAACTTAACCTACCCATTCCCCTATCTGAAATAACTGTACCTACCTCAAAAGAAGTGATAAGCAGCGATCAATTTGACTGTTGCTGGCTGCCGTCTCCCGCTTAAGGGCGAATTTCAAACGTTGTCCATCACAGAGACAAATGATCTGGCTCCAGCAGCGTCTAAAGGAGTACCTGTTTGCTCACTTCTAGCTCCAGTGGAGACTGACGGAAAAATGGCCGCTAACAACCTGTGGTCCTTGTTCCGGGTGCGCGTGTCACCATCGAGCCTTAATGACATCATAAAGCCGCTTCAAGTGCAAGACTTGCAGGCTTATATACAGTCTATCTATCTATCTATGTAATGTATCTTACTGCATAGATATATATCTAGCTATATAAATAGATAGTTATATATCAATATAGATATTTTTACAAATATCTAGCTTTACGTATAAATCTAAACTTCTACAGTTATGGTTTTGTAAGGCTGAAAACAGACATCCAGAATTTGTATTATTATCAGCATTATTCTTATAATTCCATTGAGGTTATTCCAGGGGCAGGTAATACACTGCATGAGGCTTTGACCATTTTTTACCATTTTAGGTAAAAAGCTGCATTGACTGCACTTCTGCATTTTCTGCGATATGGTAGGACTGCAAGCAAAGCCTGAGACAAGATATGTCAAATACACTCTATACAGTATGCGAGTTCATTTTCCAAGATAGAAACATTGGTCACACTGAACATTGTTGAACGTTTTCGCTGCAATGCATCCTGGGACGCTTGGATCCAGGTTCTATCATTCATGCTGCGCCATTTCAACCAACCTGTGTGGCTCATATTCACTTTGGGTTGACGAGTGGCATGGTCATGGTGTAGGCCGAGCCTTTTTTGCCACTTCATCCGCCTCCGATCAAGCATAAAGACTTGCCCATAAGCATTCCCCACCCTAGAATAACTTAACCTACCCATTCCCCTATCTGAAATAACTGTACCTACCTCAAAAGAAGTGATAAGCAGCGATCAATTTGACTGTTGCTGGCTGCCGTCTCCCGCTTAAGGGCGAATTTCAAACGTTGTCCATCACAGAGACAAATGATCTGGCTCCAGCAGCGTCTAAAGGAGTACCTGTTTGCTCACTTCTAGCTCCAGTGGAGACTGACGGAAAAATGGCCGCTAACGACCTGTGGTCCTTGTTCCGGGTGCGCGTGTCACCATCGAGCCTTAATGACATCATAAAGCCGCTTCAAGTGCAAGACTTGCAGGCTTATATACAGTCTATCTATCTATCTATGTAATGTATCTTACTGCATAGATATATATCTAGCTATATAAATAGATAGTTATATATCAATATAGATATTTTTACAAATATCTAGCTTTACGTATAAATCTAAACTTCTACAGTTATGGTTTTGTAAGGCTGAAAACAGACATCCAGAATTTGTATTATTATCAGCATTATTCTTATAATTCCATTGAGGTTATTCCAGGGGCAGGTAATACACTGCATGAGGCTTTGACCATTTTTTACCATTTTAGGTAAAAAGCTGCATTGACTGCACTTCTGCATTTTCTGCGATATGGTAGGACTGCAAGCAAAGCCTGAGACAAGATATGTCAAATACACTCTATACAGTATGCGAGTTCATTTTCCAAGATAGAAACATTGGTCACACTGAACATTGTTGAACGTTTTCGCTGCAATGCATCCTGGGACGCTTGGATCCAGGTTCTATCATTCATGCTGCGCCATTTCAACCAACCTGTGTGGCTCATATTCACTTTGGGTTGACGAGTGGCATGGTCATGGTGTAGGCCGAGCCTTTTTTGCCACTTCATCCGCCTCCGATCAAGCATAAAGACTTGCCCATAAGCATTCCCCACCCTAGAATAACTTAACCTACCCATTCCCCTATCTGAAATAACTGTACCTACCTCAAAAGAAGTGATAAGCAGCGATCAATTTGACTGTTGCTGGCTGCCGTCTCCCGCTTAAGGGCGAATTTCAAACGTTGTCCATCACAGAGACAAATGATCTGGCTCCAGCAGCGTCTAAAGGAGTACCTGTTTGCTCACTTCTAGCTCCAGTGGAGACTGACGGAAAAATGGCCGCTAACAACCTGTGGTCCTTGTTCCGGGTGCGCGTGTCACCATCGAGCCTTAATGACATCATAAAGCCGCTTCAAGTGCAAGACTTGCAGGCTTATATACAGTCTATCTATCTATCTATGTAATGTATCTTACTGCATAGATATATATCTAGCTATATAAATAGATAGTTATATATCAATATAGATATTTTTACAAATATCTAGCTTTACGTATAAATCTAAACTTCTACAGTTATGGTTTTGTAAGGCTGAAAACAGACATCCAGAATTTGTATTATTATCAGCATTATTCTTATAATTCCATTGAGGTTATTCCAGGGGCAGGTAATACACTGCATGAGGCTTTGACCATTTTTTACCATTTTAGGTAAAAAGCTGCATTGACTGCACTTCTGCATTTTCTGCGATATGGTAGGACTGCAAGCAAAGCCTGAGACAAGATATGTCAAATACACTCTATACAGTATGCGAGTTCATTTTCCAAGATAGAAACATTGGTCACACTGAACATTGTTGAACGTTTTCGCTGCAATGCATCCTGGGACGCTTGGATCCAGGTTCTATCATTCATGCTGCGCCATTTCAACCAACCTGTGTGGCTCATATTCACTTTGGGTTGACGAGTGGCATGGTCATGGTGTAGGCCGAGCCTTTTTTGCCACTTCATCCGCCTCCGATCAAGCATAAAGACTTGCCCATAAGCATTCCCCACCCTAGAATAACTTAACCTACCCATTCCCCTATCTGAAATAACTGTACCTACCTCAAAAGAAGTGATAAGCAGCGATCAATTTGACTGTTGCTGGCTGCCGTCTCCCTCTTAAGGGCGAATTTCAAACGTTGTCCATCACAGAGACAAATGATCTGGCTTCAGCAGCGTCTAAAGGAGTACGTGTTTGCTCACTTCTAGCTCCAGTGGAGACTGACGGAAAAATGGCCGCTAACGACCTGTGGTCCTTGTTCCGGGTGCGCGTGTCACCATTGAGCCTTAATGACATCATAAAGCCGCTTCAAGTGCAAGACTTGCAGGCTTATATACAGTCTATCTATCTATCTATGTAATGTATCTTACTGCATAGATATATATCTAGCTATATAAATAGATAGTTATATATCAATATAGATATTTTTACAAATATCTAGCTTTACGTATAAATCTAAACTTCTACAGTTATGGTTTTGTAAGGCTGAAAACAGACATCCAGAATTTGTATTATTATCAGCATTATTCTTATAATTCCATTGAGGTTATTCCAGGGGCAGGTAATACACTGCATGAGGCTTTGACCATTTTTTACCATTTTAGGTAAAAAGCTGCATTGACTGCACTTCTGCATTTTCTGCGATATGGTAGGACTGCAAGCAAAGCCTGAGACAAGATATGTCAAATACACTCTATACAGTATGCGAGTTCATTTTCCAAGATAGAAACATTGGTCACACTGAACATTGTTGAACGTTTTCGCTGCAATGCATCCTGGGACGCTTGGATCCAGGTTCTATCATTCATGCTGCGCCATTTCAACCAACCTGTGTGGCTCATATTCACTTTGGGTTGACGAGTGGCATGGTCATGGTGTAGGCCGAGCCTTTTTTGCCACTTCATCCGCCTCCGATCAAGCATAAAGACTTGCCCATAAGCATTCCCCACCCTAGAATAACTTAACCTACCCATTCCCCTATCTGAAATAACTGTACCTACCTCAAAAGAAGTGATAAGCAGCGATCAATTTGACTGTTGCTGGCTGCCGTCTCCCGCTTAAGGGCGAATTTCAAACGTTGTCCATCACAGAGACAAATGATCTGGCTCCAGCAGCGTCTAAAGGAGTACCTGTTTGCTCACTTCTAGCTCCAGTGGAGACTGACGGAAAAATGGCCGCTAACAACCTGTGGTCCTTGTTCCGGGTGCGCGTGTCACCATCGAGCCTTAATGACATCATAAAGCCGCTTCAAGTGCAAGACTTGCAGGCTTATATACAGTCTATCTATCTATCTATGTAATGTATCTTACTGCATAGATATATATCTAGCTATATAAATAGATAGTTATATATCAATATAGATATTTTTACAAATATCTAGCTTTACGTATAAATCTAAACTTCTACAGTTATGGTTTTGTAAGGCTGAAAACAGACATCCAGAATTTGTATTATTATCAGCATTATTCTTATAATTCCATTGAGGTTATTCCAGGGGCAGGTAATACACTGCATGAGGCTTTGACCATTTTTTACCATTTTAGGTAAAAAGCTGCATTGACTGCACTTCTGCATTTTCTGCGATATGGTAGGACTGCAAGCAAAGCCTGAGACAAGATATGTCAAATACACTCTATACAGTATGCGAGTTCATTTTCCAAGATAGAAACATTGGTCACACTGAACATTGTTGAACGTTTTCGCTGCAATGCATCCTGGGACGCTTGGATCCAGGTTCTATCATTCATGCTGCGCCATTTCAACCAACCTGTGTGGCTCATATTCACTTTGGGTTGACGAGTGGCATGGTCATGGTGTAGGCCGAGCCTTTTTTGCCACTTCATCCGCCTCCGATCAAGCATAAAGACTTGCCCATAAGCATTCCCCACCCTAGAATAACTTAACCTACCCATTCCCCTATCTGAAATAACTGTACCTACCTCAAAAGAAGTGATAAGCAGCGATCAATTTGACTGTTGCTGGCTGCCGTCTCCCGCTTAAGGGCGAATTTCAAACGTTGTCCATCACAGAGACAAATGATCTGGCTCCAGCAGCGTCTAAAGGAGTACCTGTTTGCTCACTTCTAGCTCCAGTGGAGACTGACGGAAAAATGGCCGCTAACGACCTGTGGTCCTTGTTCCGGGTGCGCGTGTCACCATCGAGCCTTAATGACATCATAAAGCCGCTTCAAGTGCAAGACTTGCAGGCTTATATACAGTCTATCTATCTATCTATGTAATGTATCTTACTGCATAGATATATATCTAGCTATATAAATAGATAGTTATATATCAATATAGATATTTTTACAAATATCTAGCTTTACGTATAAATCTAAACTTCTACAGTTATGGTTTTGTAAGGCTGAAAACAGACATCCAGAATTTGTATTATTATCAGCATTATTCTTATAATTCCATTGAGGTTATTCCAGGGGCAGGTAATACACTGCATGAGGCTTTGACCATTTTTTACCATTTTAGGTAAAAAGCTGCATTGACTGCACTTCTGCATTTTCTGCGATATGGTAGGACTGCAAGCAAAGCCTGAGACAAGATATGTCAAATACACTCTATACAGTATGCGAGTTCATTTTCCAAGATAGAAACATTGGTCACACTGAACATTGTTGAACGTTTTCGCTGCAATGCATCCTGGGACGCTTGGATCCAGGTTCTATCATTCATGCTGCGCCATTTCAACCAACCTGTGTGGCTCATATTCACTTTGGGTTGACGAGTGGCATGGTCATGGTGTAGGCCGAGCCTTTTTTGCCACTTCATCCGCCTCCGATCAAGCATAAAGACTTGCCCATAAGCATTCCCCACCCTAGAATAACTTAACCTACCCATTCCCCTATCTGAAATAACTGTACCTACCTCAAAAGAAGTGATAAGCAGCGATCAATTTGACTGTTGCTGGCTGCCGTCTCCCGCTTAAGGGCGAATTTCAAACGTTGTCCATCACAGAGACAAATGATCTGGCTCCAGCAGCGTCTAAAGGAGTACCTGTTTGCTCACTTCTAGCTCCAGTGGAGACTGACGGAAAAATGGCCGCTAACAACCTGTGGTCCTTGTTCCGGGTGCGCGTGTCACCATCGAGCCTTAATGACATCATAAAGCCGCTTCAAGTGCAAGACTTGCAGGCTTATATACAGTCTATCTATCTATCTATGTAATGTATCTTACTGCATAGATATATATCTAGCTATATAAATAGATAGTTATATATCAATATAGATATTTTTACAAATATCTAGCTTTACGTATAAATCTAAACTTCTACAGTTATGGTTTTGTAAGGCTGAAAACAGACATCCAGAATTTGTATTATTATCAGCATTATTCTTATAATTCCATTGAGGTTATTCCAGGGGCAGGTAATACACTGCATGAGGCTTTGACCATTTTTTACCATTTTAGGTAAAAAGCTGCATTGACTGCACTTCTGCATTTTCTGCGATATGGTAGGACTGCAAGCAAAGCCTGAGACAAGATATGTCAAATACACTCTATACAGTATGCGAGTTCATTTTCCAAGATAGAAACATTGGTCACACTGAACATTGTTGAACGTTTTCGCTGCAATGCATCCTGGGACGCTTGGATCCAGGTTCTATCATTCATGCTGCGCCATTTCAACCAACCTGTGTGGCTCATATTCACTTTGGGTTGACGAGTGGCATGGTCATGGTGTAGGCCGAGCCTTTTTTGCCACTTCATCCGCCTCCGATCAAGCATAAAGACTTGCCCATAAGCATTCCCCACCCTAGAATAACTTAACCTACCCATTCCCCTATCTGAAATAACTGTACCTACCTCAAAAGAAGTGATAAGCAGCGATCAATTTGACTGTTGCTGGCTGCCGTCTCCCGCTTAAGGGCGAATTTCAAACGTTGTCCATCACAGAGACAAATGATCTGGCTCCAGCAGCGTCTAAAGGAGTACCTGTTTGCTCACTTCTAGCTCCAGTGGAGACTGACGGAAAAATGGCCGCTAACAACCTGTGGTCCTTGTTCCGGGTGCGCGTGTCACCATCGAGCCTTAATGACATCATAAAGCCGCTTCAAGTGCAAGACTTGCAGGCTTATATACAGTCTATCTATCTATCTATGTAATGTATCTTACTGCATAGATATATATCTAGCTATATAAATAGATAGTTATATATCAATATAGATATTTTTACAAATATCTAGCTTTACGTATAAATCTAAACTTCTACAGTTATGGTTTTGTAAGGCTGAAAACAGACATCCAGAATTTGTATTATTATCAGCATTATTCTTATAATTCCATTGAGGTTATTCCAGGGGCAGGTAATACACTGCATGAGGCTTTGACCATTTTTTACCATTTTAGGTAAAAAGCTGCATTGACTGCACTTCTGCATTTTCTGCGATATGGTAGGACTGCAAGCAAAGCCTGAGACAAGATATGTCAAATACACTCTATACAGTATGCGAGTTCATTTTCCAAGATAGAAACATTGGTCACACTGAACATTGTTGAACGTTTTCGCTGCAATGCATCCTGGGACGCTTGGATCCAGGTTCTATCATTCATGCTGCGCCATTTCAACCAACCTGTGTGGCTCATATTCACTTTGGGTTGACGAGTGGCATGGTCATGGTGTAGGCCGAGCCTTTTTTGCCACTTCATCCGCCTCCGATCAAGCATAAAGACTTGCCCATAAGCATTCCCCACCCTAGAATAACTTAACCTACCCATTCCCCTATCTGAAATAACTGTACCTACCTCAAAAGAAGTGATAAGCAGCGATCAATTTGACTGTTGCTGGCTGCCGTCTCCCTCTTAAGGGCGAATTTCAAACGTTGTCCATCACAGAGACAAATGATCTGGCTTCAGCAGCGTCTAAAGGAGTACGTGTTTGCTCACTTCTAGCTCCAGTGGAGACTGACGGAAAAATGGCCGCTAACGACCTGTGGTCCTTGTTCCGGGTGCGCGTGTCACCATTGAGCCTTAATGACATCATAAAGCCGCTTCAAGTGCAAGACTTGCAGGCTTATATACAGTCTATCTATCTATCTATGTAATGTATCTTACTGCATAGATATATATCTAGCTATATAAATAGATAGTTATATATCAATATAGATATTTTTACAAATATCTAGCTTTACGTATAAATCTAAACTTCTACAGTTATGGTTTTGTAAGGCTGAAAACAGACATCCAGAATTTGTATTATTATCAGCATTATTCTTATAATTCCATTGAGGTTATTCCAGGGGCAGGTAATACACTGCATGAGGCTTTGACCATTTTTTACCATTTTAGGTAAAAAGCTGCATTGACTGCACTTCTGCATTTTCTGCGATATGGTAGGACTGCAAGCAAAGCCTGAGACAAGATATGTCAAATACACTCTATACAGTATGCGAGTTCATTTTCCAAGATAGAAACATTGGTCACACTGAACATTGTTGAACGTTTTCGCTGCAATGCATCCTGGGACGCTTGGATCCAGGTTCTATCATTCATGCTGCGCCATTTCAACCAACCTGTGTGGCTCATATTCACTTTGGGTTGACGAGTGGCATGGTCATGGTGTAGGCCGAGCCTTTTTTGCCACTTCATCCGCCTCCGATCAAGCATAAAGACTTGCCCATAAGCATTCCCCACCCTAGAATAACTTAACCTACCCATTCCCCTATCTGAAATAACTGTACCTACCTCAAAAGAAGTGATAAGCAGCGATCAATTTGACTGTTGCTGGCTGCCGTCTCCCGCTTAAGGGCGAATTTCAAACGTTGTCCATCACAGAGACAAATGATCTGGCTCCAGCAGCGTCTAAAGGAGTACCTGTTTGCTCACTTCTAGCTCCAGTGGAGACTGACGGAAAAATGGCCGCTAACAACCTGTGGTCCTTGTTCCGGGTGCGCGTGTCACCATCGAGCCTTAATGACATCATAAAGCCGCTTCAAGTGCAAGACTTGCAGGCTTATATACAGTCTATCTATCTATCTATGTAATGTATCTTACTGCATAGATATATATCTAGCTATATAAATAGATAGTTATATATCAATATAGATATTTTTACAAATATCTAGCTTTACGTATAAATCTAAACTTCTACAGTTATGGTTTTGTAAGGCTGAAAACAGACATCCAGAATTTGTATTATTATCAGCATTATTCTTATAATTCCATTGAGGTTATTCCAGGGGCAGGTAATACACTGCATGAGGCTTTGACCATTTTTTACCATTTTAGGTAAAAAGCTGCATTGACTGCACTTCTGCATTTTCTGCGATATGGTAGGACTGCAAGCAAAGCCTGAGACAAGATATGTCAAATACACTCTATACAGTATGCGAGTTCATTTTCCAAGATAGAAACATTGGTCACACTGAACATTGTTGAACGTTTTCGCTGCAATGCATCCTGGGACGCTTGGATCCAGGTTCTATCATTCATGCTGCGCCATTTCAACCAACCTGTGTGGCTCATATTCACTTTGGGTTGACGAGTGGCATGGTCATGGTGTAGGCCGAGCCTTTTTTGCCACTTCATCCGCCTCCGATCAAGCATAAAGACTTGCCCATAAGCATTCCCCACCCTAGAATAACTTAACCTACCCATTCCCCTATCTGAAATAACTGTACCTACCTCAAAAGAAGTGATAAGCAGCGATCAATTTGACTGTTGCTGGCTGCCGTCTCCCGCTTAAGGGCGAATTTCAAACGTTGTCCATCACAGAGACAAATGATCTGGCTCCAGCAGCGTCTAAAGGAGTACCTGTTTGCTCACTTCTAGCTCCAGTGGAGACTGACGGAAAAATGGCCGCTAACAACCTGTGGTCCTTGTTCCGGGTGCGCGTGTCACCATCGAGCCTTAATGACATCATAAAGCCGCTTCAAGTGCAAGACTTGCAGGCTTATATACAGTCTATCTATCTATCTATGTAATGTATCTTACTGCATAGATATATATCTAGCTATATAAATAGATAGTTATATATCAATATAGATATTTTTACAAATATCTAGCTTTACGTATAAATCTAAACTTCTACAGTTATGGTTTTGTAAGGCTGAAAACAGACATCCAGAATTTGTATTATTATCAGCATTATTCTTATAATTCCATTGAGGTTATTCCAGGGGCAGGTAATACACTGCATGAGGCTTTGACCATTTTTTACCATTTTAGGTAAAAAGCTGCATTGACTGCACTTCTGCATTTTCTGCGATATGGTAGGACTGCAAGCAAAGCCTGAGACAAGATATGTCAAATACACTCTATACAGTATGCGAGTTCATTTTCCAAGATAGAAACATTGGTCACACTGAACATTGTTGAACGTTTTCGCTGCAATGCATCCTGGGACGCTTGGATCCAGGTTCTATCATTCATGCTGCGCCATTTCAACCAACCTGTGTGGCTCATATTCACTTTGGGTTGACGAGTGGCATGGTCATGGTGTAGGCCGAGCCTTTTTTGCCACTTCATCCGCCTCCGATCAAGCATAAAGACTTGCCCATAAGCATTCCCCACCCTAGAATAACTTAACCTACCCATTCCCCTATCTGAAATAACTGTACCTACCTCAAAAGAAGTGATAAGCAGCGATCAATTTGACTGTTGCTGGCTGCCGTCTCCCGCTTAAGGGCGAATTTCAAACGTTGTCCATCACAGAGACAAATGATCTGGCTCCAGCAGCGTCTAAAGGAGTACCTGTTTGCTCACTTCTAGCTCCAGTGGAGACTGACGGAAAAATGGCCGCTAACAACCTGTGGTCCTTGTTCCGGGTGCGCGTGTCACCATCGAGCCTTAATGACATCATAAAGCCGCTTCAAGTGCAAGACTTGCAGGCTTATATACAGTCTATCTATCTATCTATGTAATGTATCTTACTGCATAGATATATATCTAGCTATATAAATAGATAGTTATATATCAATATAGATATTTTTACAAATATCTAGCTTTACGTATAAATCTAAACTTCTACAGTTATGGTTTTGTAAGGCTGAAAACAGACATCCAGAATTTGTATTATTATCAGCATTATTCTTATAATTCCATTGAGGTTATTCCAGGGGCAGGTAATACACTGCATGAGGCTTTGACCATTTTTTACCATTTTAGGTAAAAAGCTGCATTGACTGCACTTCTGCATTTTCTGCGATATGGTAGGACTGCAAGCAAAGCCTGAGACAAGATATGTCAAATACACTCTATACAGTATGCGAGTTCATTTTCCAAGATAGAAACATTGGTCACACTGAACATTGTTGAACGTTTTCGCTGCAATGCATCCTGGGACGCTTGGATCCAGGTTCTATCATTCATGCTGCGCCATTTCAACCAACCTGTGTGGCTCATATTCACTTTGGGTTGACGAGTGGCATGGTCATGGTGTAGGCCGAGCCTTTTTTGCCACTTCATCCGCCTCCGATCAAGCATAAAGACTTGCCCATAAGCATTCCCCACCCTAGAATAACTTAACCTACCCATTCCCCTATCTGAAATAACTGTACCTACCTCAAAAGAAGTGATAAGCAGCGATCAATTTGACTGTTGCTGGCTGCCGTCTCCCGCTTAAGGGCGAATTTCAAACGTTGTCCATCACAGAGACAAATGATCTGGCTCCAGCAGCGTCTAAAGGAGTACCTGTTTGCTCACTTCTAGCTCCAGTGGAGACTGACGGAAAAATGGCCGCTAACAACCTGTGGTCCTTGTTCCGGGTGCGCGTGTCACCATCGAGCCTTAATGACATCATAAAGCCGCTTCAAGTGCAAGACTTGCAGGCTTATATACAGTCTATCTATCTATCTATGTAATGTATCTTACTGCATAGATATATATCTAGCTATATAAATAGATAGTTATATATCAATATAGATATTTTTACAAATATCTAGCTTTACGTATAAATCTAAACTTCTACAGTTATGGTTTTGTAAGGCTGAAAACAGACATCCAGAATTTGTATTATTATCAGCATTATTCTTATAATTCCATTGAGGTTATTCCAGGGGCAGGTAATACACTGCATGAGGCTTTGACCATTTTTTACCATTTTAGGTAAAAAGCTGCATTGACTGCACTTCTGCATTTTCTGCGATATGGTAGGACTGCAAGCAAAGCCTGAGACAAGATATGTCAAATACACTCTATACAGTATGCGAGTTCATTTTCCAAGATAGAAACATTGGTCACACTGAACATTGTTGAACGTTTTCGCTGCAATGCATCCTGGGACGCTTGGATCCAGGTTCTATCATTCATGCTGCGCCATTTCAACCAACCTGTGTGGCTCATATTCACTTTGGGTTGACGAGTGGCATGGTCATGGTGTAGGCCGAGCCTTTTTTGCCACTTCATCCGCCTCCGATCAAGCATAAAGACTTGCCCATAAGCATTCCCCACCCTAGAATAACTTAACCTACCCATTCCCCTATCTGAAATAACTGTACCTACCTCAAAAGAAGTGATAAGCAGCGATCAATTTGACTGTTGCTGGCTGCCGTCTCCCTCTTAAGGGCGAATTTCAAACGTTGTCCATCACAGAGACAAATGATCTGGCTTCAGCAGCGTCTAAAGGAGTACGTGTTTGCTCACTTCTAGCTCCAGTGGAGACTGACGGAAAAATGGCCGCTAACGACCTGTGGTCCTTGTTCCGGGTGCGCGTGTCACCATTGAGCCTTAATGACATCATAAAGCCGCTTCAAGTGCAAGACTTGCAGGCTTATATACAGTCTATCTATCTATCTATGTAATGTATCTTACTGCATAGATATATATCTAGCTATATAAATAGATAGTTATATATCAATATAGATATTTTTACAAATATCTAGCTTTACGTATAAATCTAAACTTCTACAGTTATGGTTTTGTAAGGCTGAAAACAGACATCCAGAATTTGTATTATTATCAGCATTATTCTTATAATTCCATTGAGGTTATTCCAGGGGCAGGTAATACACTGCATGAGGCTTTGACCATTTTTTACCATTTTAGGTAAAAAGCTGCATTGACTGCACTTCTGCATTTTCTGCGATATGGTAGGACTGCAAGCAAAGCCTGAGACAAGATATGTCAAATACACTCTATACAGTATGCGAGTTCATTTTCCAAGATAGAAACATTGGTCACACTGAACATTGTTGAACGTTTTCGCTGCAATGCATCCTGGGACGCTTGGATCCAGGTTCTATCATTCATGCTGCGCCATTTCAACCAACCTGTGTGGCTCATATTCACTTTGGGTTGACGAGTGGCATGGTCATGGTGTAGGCCGAGCCTTTTTTGCCACTTCATCCGCCTCCGATCAAGCATAAAGACTTGCCCATAAGCATTCCCCACCCTAGAATAACTTAACCTACCCATTCCCCTATCTGAAATAACTGTACCTACCTCAAAAGAAGTGATAAGCAGCGATCAATTTGACTGTTGCTGGCTGCCGTCTCCCGCTTAAGGGCGAATTTCAAACGTTGTCCATCACAGAGACAAATGATCTGGCTCCAGCAGCGTCTAAAGGAGTACCTGTTTGCTCACTTCTAGCTCCAGTGGAGACTGACGGAAAAATGGCCGCTAACAACCTGTGGTCCTTGTTCCGGGTGCGCGTGTCACCATCGAGCCTTAATGACATCATAAAGCCGCTTCAAGTGCAAGACTTGCAGGCTTATATACAGTCTATCTATCTATCTATGTAATGTATCTTACTGCATAGATATATATCTAGCTATATAAATAGATAGTTATATATCAATATAGATATTTTTACAAATATCTAGCTTTACGTATAAATCTAAACTTCTACAGTTATGGTTTTGTAAGGCTGAAAACAGACATCCAGAATTTGTATTATTATCAGCATTATTCTTATAATTCCATTGAGGTTATTCCAGGGGCAGGTAATACACTGCATGAGGCTTTGACCATTTTTTACCATTTTAGGTAAAAAGCTGCATTGACTGCACTTCTGCATTTTCTGCGATATGGTAGGACTGCAAGCAAAGCCTGAGACAAGATATGTCAAATACACTCTATACAGTATGCGAGTTCATTTTCCAAGATAGAAACATTGGTCACACTGAACATTGTTGAACGTTTTCGCTGCAATGCATCCTGGGACGCTTGGATCCAGGTTCTATCATTCATGCTGCGCCATTTCAACCAACCTGTGTGGCTCATATTCACTTTGGGTTGACGAGTGGCATGGTCATGGTGTAGGCCGAGCCTTTTTTGCCACTTCATCCGCCTCCGATCAAGCATAAAGACTTGCCCATAAGCATTCCCCACCCTAGAATAACTTAACCTACCCATTCCCCTATCTGAAATAACTGTACCTACCTCAAAAGAAGTGATAAGCAGCGATCAATTTGACTGTTGCTGGCTGCCGTCTCCCGCTTAAGGGCGAATTTCAAACGTTGTCCATCACAGAGACAAATGATCTGGCTCCAGCAGCGTCTAAAGGAGTACCTGTTTGCTCACTTCTAGCTCCAGTGGAGACTGACGGAAAAATGGCCGCTAACAACCTGTGGTCCTTGTTCCGGGTGCGCGTGTCACCATCGAGCCTTAATGACATCATAAAGCCGCTTCAAGTGCAAGACTTGCAGGCTTATATACAGTCTATCTATCTATCTATGTAATGTATCTTACTGCATAGATATATATCTAGCTATATAAATAGATAGTTATATATCAATATAGATATTTTTACAAATATCTAGCTTTACGTATAAATCTAAACTTCTACAGTTATGGTTTTGTAAGGCTGAAAACAGACATCCAGAATTTGTATTATTATCAGCATTATTCTTATAATTCCATTGAGGTTATTCCAGGGGCAGGTAATACACTGCATGAGGCTTTGACCATTTTTTACCATTTTAGGTAAAAAGCTGCATTGACTGCACTTCTGCATTTTCTGCGATATGGTAGGACTGCAAGCAAAGCCTGAGACAAGATATGTCAAATACACTCTATACAGTATGCGAGTTCATTTTCCAAGATAGAAACATTGGTCACACTGAACATTGTTGAACGTTTTCGCTGCAATGCATCCTGGGACGCTTGGATCCAGGTTCTATCATTCATGCTGCGCCATTTCAACCAACCTGTGTGGCTCATATTCACTTTGGGTTGACGAGTGGCATGGTCATGGTGTAGGCCGAGCCTTTTTTGCCACTTCATCCGCCTCCGATCAAGCATAAAGACTTGCCCATAAGCATTCCCCACCCTAGAATAACTTAACCTACCCATTCCCCTATCTGAAATAACTGTACCTACCTCAAAAGAAGTGATAAGCAGCGATCAATTTGACTGTTGCTGGCTGCCGTCTCCCGCTTAAGGGCGAATTTCAAACGTTGTCCATCACAGAGACAAATGATCTGGCTCCAGCAGCGTCTAAAGGAGTACCTGTTTGCTCACTTCTAGCTCCAGTGGAGACTGACGGAAAAATGGCCGCTAACAACCTGTGGTCCTTGTTCCGGGTGCGCGTGTCACCATCGAGCCTTAATGACATCATAAAGCCGCTTCAAGTGCAAGACTTGCAGGCTTATATACAGTCTATCTATCTATCTATGTAATGTATCTTACTGCATAGATATATATCTAGCTATATAAATAGATAGTTATATATCAATATAGATATTTTTACAAATATCTAGCTTTACGTATAAATCTAAACTTCTACAGTTATGGTTTTGTAAGGCTGAAAACAGACATCCAGAATTTGTATTATTATCAGCATTATTCTTATAATTCCATTGAGGTTATTCCAGGGGCAGGTAATACACTGCATGAGGCTTTGACCATTTTTTACCATTTTAGGTAAAAAGCTGCATTGACTGCACTTCTGCATTTTCTGCGATATGGTAGGACTGCAAGCAAAGCCTGAGACAAGATATGTCAAATACACTCTATACAGTATGCGAGTTCATTTTCCAAGATAGAAACATTGGTCACACTGAACATTGTTGAACGTTTTCGCTGCAATGCATCCTGGGACGCTTGGATCCAGGTTCTATCATTCATGCTGCGCCATTTCAACCAACCTGTGTGGCTCATATTCACTTTGGGTTGACGAGTGGCATGGTCATGGTGTAGGCCGAGCCTTTTTTGCCACTTCATCCGCCTCCGATCAAGCATAAAGACTTGCCCATAAGCATTCCCCACCCTAGAATAACTTAACCTACCCATTCCCCTATCTGAAATAACTGTACCTACCTCAAAAGAAGTGATAAGCAGCGATCAATTTGACTGTTGCTGGCTGCCGTCTCCCGCTTAAGGGCGAATTTCAAACGTTGTCCATCACAGAGACAAATGATCTGGCTCCAGCAGCGTCTAAAGGAGTACCTGTTTGCTCACTTCTAGCTCCAGTGGAGACTGACGGAAAAATGGCCGCTAACAACCTGTGGTCCTTGTTCCGGGTGCGCGTGTCACCATCGAGCCTTAATGACATCATAAAGCCGCTTCAAGTGCAAGACTTGCAGGCTTATATACAGTCTATCTATCTATCTATGTAATGTATCTTACTGCATAGATATATATCTAGCTATATAAATAGATAGTTATATATCAATATAGATATTTTTACAAAAATCTAGCTTTACGTATAAATCTAAACTTCTACAGTTATGGTTTTGTAAGGCTGAAAACAGACATCCAGAATTTGTATTATTATCAGCATTATTCTTATAATTGCCATTGAGGTTATTCTAGGGGCAGGTAATAAACTGCATGAGGCTTTGACCAATTTTTACCATTTTAGGTAAAAAGCTGCATTGACTGCACTTCTGCATTTTCTGCGATATGGTAGGACTGCAAGCAAAGCCTGAGACAAGATATGTCAAATACACTCTATACAGTATGCGAGTTCATTTTCCAAGATAGAAACATTGGTCACACTGAACATTGTTGAACGTTTTCGCTGCAATGCATCCTGGGACGCTTGGATCCAGGTTCTATCATTCATGCTGCGCCATTTCAACCAACCTGTGTGGCTCATATTCACTTTGGGTTGACGAGTGGCATGGTCATGGTGTAGGCCGAGCCTTTTTTGCCACTTCATCCGCCTCCGATCAAGCATAAAGACTTGCCCATAAGCATTCCCCACCCTAGAATAACTTAACCTACCCATTCCCCTATCTGAAATAACTGTACCTACCTCAAAAGAAGTGATAAGCAGCGATCAATTTGACTGTTGCTGGCTGCCGTCTCCCGCTTAAGGGCGAATTTCAAACGTTGTCCATCACAGAGACAAATGATCTGGCTCCAGCAGCGTCTAAAGGAGTACCTGTTTGCTCACTTCTAGCTCCAGTGGAGACTGACGGAAAAATGGCCGCTAACAACCTGTGGTCCTTGTTCCGGGTGCGCGTGTCACCATCGAGCCTTAATGACATCATAAAGCCGCTTCAAGTGCAAGACTTGCAGGCTTATATACAGTCTATCTATCTATCTATGTAATGTATCTTACTGCATAGATATATATCTAGCTATATAAATAGATAGTTATATATCAATATAGATATTTTTACAAATATCTAGCTTTACGTATAAATCTAAACTTCTACAGTTATGGTTTTGTAAGGCTGAAAACAGACATCCAGAATTTGTATTATTATCAGCATTATTCTTATAATTCCATTGAGGTTATTCCAGGGGCAGGTAATACACTGCATGAGGCTTTGACCATTTTTTACCATTTTAGGTAAAAAGCTGCATTGACTGCACTTCTGCATTTTCTGCGATATGGTAGGACTGCAAGCAAAGCCTGAGACAAGATATGTCAAATACACTCTATACAGTATGCGAGTTCATTTTCCAAGATAGAAACATTGGTCACACTGAACATTGTTGAACGTTTTCGCTGCAATGCATCCTGGGACGCTTGGATCCAGGTTCTATCATTCATGCTGCGCCATTTCAACCAACCTGTGTGGCTCATATTCACTTTGGGTTGACGAGTGGCATGGTCATGGTGTAGGCCGAGCCTTTTTTGCCACTTCATCCGCCTCCGATCAAGCATAAAGACTTGCCCATAAGCATTCCCCACCCTAGAATAACTTAACCTACCCATTCCCCTATCTGAAATAACTGTACCTACCTCAAAAGAAGTGATAAGCAGCGATCAATTTGACTGTTGCTGGCTGCCGTCTCCCGCTTAAGGGCGAATTTCAAACGTTGTCCATCACAGAGACAAATGATCTGGCTCCAGCAGCGTCTAAAGGAGTACCTGTTTGCTCACTTCTAGCTCCAGTGGAGACTGACGGAAAAATGGCCGCTAACAACCTGTGGTCCTTGTTCCGGGTGCGCGTGTCACCATCGAGCCTTAATGACATCATAAAGCCGCTTCAAGTGCAAGACTTGCAGGCTTATATACAGTCTATCTATCTATCTATGTAATGTATCTTACTGCATAGATATATATCTAGCTATATAAATAGATAGTTATATATCAATATAGATATTTTTACAAAAATCTAGCTTTACGTATAAATCTAAACTTCTACAGTTATGGTTTTGTAAGGCTGAAAACAGACATCCAGAATTTGTATTATTATCAGCATTATTCTTATAATTGCCATTGAGGTTATTCTAGGGGCAGGTAATAAACTGCATGAGGCTTTGACCAATTTTTACCATTTTAGGTAAAAAGCTGCATTGACTGCACTTCTGCATTTTCTGCGATATGGTAGGACTGCAAGCAAAGCCTGAGACAAGATATGTCAAATACACTCTATACAGTATGCGAGTTCATTTTCCAAGATAGAAACATTGGTCACACTGAACATTGTTGAACGTTTTCGCTGCAATGCATCCTGGGACGCTTGGATCCAGGTTCTATCATTCATGCTGCGCCATTTCAACCAACCTGTGTGGCTCATATTCACTTTGGGTTGACGAGTGGCATGGTCATGGTGTAGGCCGAGCCTTTTTTGCCACTTCATCCGCCTCCGATCAAGCATAAAGACTTGCCCATAAGCATTCACCACCCTAGAATAACTTAACCTACCCATTCCCCTATCTGAAATAACTGTACCTACCTCAAAAGAAGTGATAAGCAGCGATCAATTTGACTGTTGCTGGCTGCCGTCTCCCTCTTAAGGGCGAATTTCAAACGTTGTCCATCACAGAGACAAATGATCTGGCTCCAGCAGCGTCTAAAGGAGTACGTGTTTGCTCACTTCTAGCTCCAGTGGAGACTGACGGAAAAATGGCCGCTAACGACCTGTGGTCCTTGTTCCGGGTGCGCGTGTCACCATTGAGCCTTAATGACATCATAAAGCCGCTTCAAGTGCAAGACTTGCAGGCTTATATACAGTCTATCTATCTATCTATGTAATGTATCTTACTGCATAGATATATATCTAGCTATATAAATAGATAGTTATATATCAATATAGATATTTTTACAAATATCTAGCTTTACGTATAAATCTAAACTTCTACAGTTATGGTTTTGTAAGGCTGAAAACAGACATCCAGAATTTGTATTATTATCAGCATTATTCTTATAATTCCATTGAGGTTATTCCAGGGGCAGGTAATACACTGCATGAGGCTTTGACCATTTTTTACCATTTTAGGTAAAAAGCTGCATTGACTGCACTTCTGCATTTTCTGCGATATGGTAGGACTGCAAGCAAAGCCTGAGACAAGATACGTCAAATACACTCTATACAGTATGCGAGTTCATTTTCCAAGATAGAAACATTGGTCACACTGAACATTGTTGAACGTTTTCGCTGCAATGCATCCTGGGACGCTTGGATCCAGGTTCTATCATTCATGCTGCGCCATTTCAACCAACCTGTGTGGCTCATATTCACTTTGGGTTGACGAGTGGCATGGTCATGGTGTAGGCCGAGCCTTTTTTGCCACTTCATCCGCCTCCGATCAAGCATAAAGACTTGCCCATAAGCATTCCCCACCCTAGAATAACTTAACCTACCCATTCCCCTATCTGAAATAACTGTACCTACCTCAAAAGAAGTGATAAGCAGCGATCAATTTGACTGTTGCTGGCTGCCGTCTCCCGCTTAAGGGCGAATTTCAAACGTTGTCCATCACAGAGACAAATGATCTGGCTCCAGCAGCGTCTAAAGGAGTACCTGTTTGCTCACTTCTAGCTCCAGTGGAGACTGACGGAAAAATGGCCGCTAACGACCTGTGGTCCTTGTTCCGGGTGCGCGTGTCACCATCGAGCCTTAATGACATCATAAAGCCGCTTCAAGTGCAAGACTTGCAGGCTTATATACAGTCTATCTATCTATCTATGTAATGTATCTTACTGCATAGATATATATCTAGCTATATAAATAGATAGTTATATATCAATATAGATATTTTTACAAAAATCTAGCTTTACGTATAAATCTAAACTTCTACAGTTATGGTTTTGTAAGGCTGAAAACAGACATCCAGAATTTGTATTATTATCAGCATTATTCTTATAATTGCCATTGAGGTTATTCTAGGGGCAGGTAATAAACTGCATGAGGCTTTGACCAATTTTTACCATTTTAGGTAAAAAGCTGCATTGACTGCACTTCTGCATTTTCTGCGATATGGTAGGACTGCAAGCAAAGCCTGAGACAAGATATGTCAAATACACTCTATACAGTATGCGAGTTCATTTTCCAAGATAGAAACATTGGTCACACTGAACATTGTTGAACGTTTTCGCTGCAATGCATCCTGGGACGCTTGGATCCAGGTTCTATCATTCATGCTGCGCCATTTCAACCAACCTGTGTGGCTCATATTCACTTTGGGTTGACGAGTGGCATGGTCATGGTGTAGGCCGAGCCTTTTTTGCCACTTCATCCGCCTCCGATCAAGCATAAAGACTTGCCCATAAGCATTCCCCACCCTAGAATAACTTAACCTACCCATTCCCCTATCTGAAATAACTGTACCTACCTCAAAAGAAGTGATAAGCAGCGATCAATTTGACTGTTGCTGGCTGCCGTCTCCCTCTTAAGGGCGAATTTCAAACGTTGTCCATCACAGAGACAAATGATCTGGCTCCAGCAGCGTCTAAAGGAGTACGTGTTTGCTCACTTCTAGCTCCAGTGGAGACTGACGGAAAAATGGCCGCTAACGACCTGTGGTCCTTGTTCCGGGTGCGCGTGTCACCATTGAGCCTTAATGACATCATAAAGCCGCTTCAAGTGCAAGACTTGCAGGCTTATATACAGTCTATCTATCTATCTATGTAATGTATCTTACTGCATAGATATATATCTAGCTATATAAATAGATAGTTATATATCAATATAGATATTTTTACAAATATCTAGCTTTACGTATAAATCTAAACTTCTACAGTTATGGTTTTGTAAGGCTGAAAACAGACATCCAGAATTTGTATTATTATCAGCATTATTCTTATAATTCCATTGAGGTTATTCCAGGGGCAGGTAATACACTGCATGAGGCTTTGACCATTTTTTACCATTTTAGGTAAAAAGCTGCATTGACTGCACTTCTGCATTTTCTGCGATATGGTAGGACTGCAAGCAAAGCCTGAGACAAGATACGTCAAATACACTCTATACAGTATGCGAGTTCATTTTCCAAGATAGAAACATTGGTCACACTGAACATTGTTGAACGTTTTCGCTGCAATGCATCCTGGGACGCTTGGATCCAGGTTCTATCATTCATGCTGCGCCATTTCAACCAACCTGTGTGGCTCATATTCACTTTGGGTTGACGAGTGGCATGGTCATGGTGTAGGCCGAGCCTTTTTTGCCACTTCATCCGCCTCCGATCAAGCATAAAGACTTGCCCATAAGCATTCCCCACCCTAGAATAACTTAACCTACCCATTCCCCTATCTGAAATAACTGTACCTACCTCAAAAGAAGTGATAAGCAGCGATCAATTTGACTGTTGCTGGCTGCCGTCTCCCGCTTAAGGGCGAATTTCAAACGTTGTCCATCACAGAGACAAATGATCTGGCTCCAGCAGCGTCTAAAGGAGTACCTGTTTGCTCACTTCTAGCTCCAGTGGAGACTGACGGAAAAATGGCCGCTAACAACCTGTGGTCCTTGTTCCGGGTGCGCGTGTCACCATCGAGCCTTAATGACATCATAAAGCCGCTTCAAGTGCAAGACTTGCAGGCTTATATACAGTCTATCTATCTATCTATGTAATGTATCTTACTGCATAGATATATATCTAGCTATATAAATAGATAGTTATATATCAATATAGATATTTTTACAAAAATCTAGCTTTACGTATAAATCTAAACTTCTACAGTTATGGTTTTGTAAGGCTGAAAACAGACATCCAGAATTTGTATTATTATCAGCATTATTCTTATAATTGCCATTGAGGTTATTCTAGGGGCAGGTAATAAACTGCATGAGGCTTTGACCAATTTTTACCATTTTAGGTAAAAAGCTGCATTGACTGCACTTCTGCATTTTCTGCGATATGGTAGGACTGCAAGCAAAGCCTGAGACAAGATATGTCAAATACACTCTATACAGTATGCGAGTTCATTTTCCAAGATAGAAACATTGGTCACACTGAACATTGTTGAACGTTTTCGCTGCAATGCATCCTGGGACGCTTGGATCCAGGTTCTATCATTCATGCTGCGCCATTTCAACCAACCTGTGTGGCTCATATTCACTTTGGGTTGACGAGTGGCATGGTCATGGTGTAGGCCGAGCCTTTTTTGCCACTTCATCCGCCTCCGATCAAGCATAAAGACTTGCCCATAAGCATTCCCCACCCTAGAATAACTTAACCTACCCATTCCCCTATCTGAAATAACTGTACCTACCTCAAAAGAAGTGATAAGCAGCGATCAATTTGACTGTTGCTGGCTGCCGTCTCCCTCTTAAGGGCGAATTTCAAACGTTGTCCATCACAGAGACAAATGATCTGGCTCCAGCAGCGTCTAAAGGAGTACGTGTTTGCTCACTTCTAGCTCCAGTGGAGACTGACGGAAAAATGGCCGCTAACGACCTGTGGTCCTTGTTCCGGGTGCGCGTGTCACCATTGAGCCTTAATGACATCATAAAGCCGCTTCAAGTGCAAGACTTGCAGGCTTATATACAGTCTATCTATCTATCTATGTAATGTATCTTACTGCATAGATATATATCTAGCTATATAAATAGATAGTTATATATCAATATAGATATTTTTACAAATATCTAGCTTTACGTATAAATCTAAACTTCTACAGTTATGGTTTTGTAAGGCTGAAAACAGACATCCAGAATTTGTATTATTATCAGCATTATTCTTATAATTCCATTGAGGTTATTCCAGGGGCAGGTAATACACTGCATGAGGCTTTGACCATTTTTTACCATTTTAGGTAAAAAGCTGCATTGACTGCACTTCTGCATTTTCTGCGATATGGTAGGACTGCAAGCAAAGCCTGAGACAAGATACGTCAAATACACTCTATACAGTATGCGAGTTCATTTTCCAAGATAGAAACATTGGTCACACTGAACATTGTTGAACGTTTTCGCTGCAATGCATCCTGGGACGCTTGGATCCAGGTTCTATCATTCATGCTGCGCCATTTCAACCAACCTGTGTGGCTCATATTCACTTTGGGTTGACGAGTGGCATGGTCATGGTGTAGGCCGAGCCTTTTTTGCCACTTCATCCGCCTCCGATCAAGCATAAAGACTTGCCCATAAGCATTCCCCACCCTAGAATAACTTAACCTACCCATTCCCCTATCTGAAATAACTGTACCTACCTCAAAAGAAGTGATAAGCAGCGATCAATTTGACTGTTGCTGGCTGCCGTCTCCCGCTTAAGGGCGAATTTCAAACGTTGTCCATCACAGAGACAAATGATCTGGCTCCAGCAGCGTCTAAAGGAGTACGTGTTTGCTCACTTCTAGCTCCAGTGGAGACTGACGGAAAAATGGCCGCTAACGACCTGTGGTCCTTGTTCCGGGTGCGCGTGTCACCATCGAGCCTTAATGACATCATAAAGCCGCTTCAAGTGCAAGACTTGCAGGCTTATATACAGTCTATCTATCTATCTATGTAATGTATCTTACTGCATAGATATATATCTAGCTATATAAATAGATAGTTATATATCAATATAGATATTTTTACAAATATCTAGCTTTACGTATAAATCTAAACTTCTACAGTTATGGTTTTGTAAGGCTGAAAACAGACATCCAGAATTTGTATTATTATCAGCATTATTCTTATAATTCCATTGAGGTTATTCCAGGGGCAGGTAATACACTGCATGAGGCTTTGACCATTTTTTACCATTTTAGGTAAAAAGCTGCATTGACTGCACTTCTGCATTTTCTGCGATATGGTAGGACTGCAAGCAAAGCCTGAGACAAGATATGTCAAATACACTCTATACAGTATGCGAGTTCATTTTCCAAGATAGAAACATTGGTCACACTGAACATTGTTGAACGTTTTCGCTGCAATGCATCCTGGGACGCTTGGATCCAGGTTCTATCATTCATGCTGCGCCATTTCAACCAACCTGTGTGGCTCATATTCACTTTGGGTTGACGAGTGGCATGGTCATGGTGTAGGCCGAGCCTTTTTTGCCACTTCATCCGCCTCCGATCAAGCATAAAGACTTGCCCATAAGCATTCCCCACCCTAGAATAACTTAACCTACCCATTCCCCTATCTGAAATAACTGTACCTACCTCAAAAGAAGTGATAAGCAGCGATCAATTTGACTGTTGCTGGCTGCCGTCTCCCGCTTAAGGGCGAATTTCAAACGTTGTCCATCACAGAGACAAATGATCTGGCTCCAGCAGCGTCTAAAGGAGTACCTGTTTGCTCACTTCTAGCTCCAGTGGAGACTGACGGAAAAATGGCCGCTAACAACCTGTGGTCCTTGTTCCGGGTGCGCGTGTCACCATCGAGCCTTAATGACATCATAAAGCCGCTTCAAGTGCAAGACTTGCAGGCTTATATACAGTCTATCTATCTATCTATGTAATGTATCTTACTGCATAGATATATATCTAGCTATATAAATAGATAGTTATTAGAGATGAGCGAACGCGTTCGTCCGAGCTTGATATTCGTGCGAATATTAGGGTGTTCGGGATGTTCGTTATTCGTGACGAACACCATGCGGTGTTCTGGTTACTTTCACTTCCTTCCCTGAGACGTTAGCGCGCTTTTCTGGCCAATTGAAAGACAGGGAAGGCATTACAACTTCCCCCTGCAACGTTTAAGCCCTATACCACCCCCCTGCTGTGAGTGGCTGGCGAGATCAGGTGTTCGCCTAATATAAAAGTCGGCCCCTCCCGCGGCTCGCCTCAGATGCGGTGTGAGTTAGATGAGGGACAGTGCTGTTTATACCGGAGCTGCTGTAGGGAAAGAATTGGTAGTTAGTGTAGGCTTCAAGACCCCCCAAAGGTCCTTATTAGGGCCACTGATAGCTGTGTGTTGGCTGCTGTTAGCAGTGGGATTTTTTTTTTCTCAAAATCGCCTCTGCAGACCGTTGCACCTGGCATTAGGGACAGAAGTGCTGCATAGGCAGGGAGAGTGTTAGGAGTGAGTGTAGCCTTCAAGAACCTCAACGGTCCTTTCTAGGGCCATATTTATCCGTGTGCAGTACTGTCCAGGCTGCTGTTGGCTGTGCTGCATTTTTTTTGGGCTTCTCAAAATCGCCTCTGCAGAGCATTCCACCCTCCATTGATACTGCAGGGAAAGAATTGTATAGGCAGGGCCACAACACAGTTATTATTCATAGAATATACGCAGTGCTGCCTGTTGGTGGGAAAAAACTGAAAAGAAATCTATTTGTCCAGCCTGTGTCCGTCCTTACGGGCGGTGGAGACGTGTGAGCTGCGTGAAAAACATTGCTAAATCATACGCACCCAGCTACGCTTTACTGCTGGCTTCGCCATTTGCTTTCCTTAATTGGGAAAAAAAATACCTGCTCTCCAAGAGTTATAATAACTCTGCTACCCTCACGTTCTGTGACACATAAGCAGGGACACAGCGCAGTTATTAAACTTCGCAGGTTCATTGAATATACGCAGTGCTGCCTGTTGGTGGGAAAAAACTGAAAAGAAATCTATTTGTCCAGCCTGTGTCCGTCCTTACGCCTGTGGAGACGTGTGAGCTGCGTGAAAAACATTGCTAAATCATACGCAGCCAGCTACGCTTTACTGCTGGGTTCGCCATTTGCTTTCCTTAATTGGGAAAAAAAATACCTGCTCTCCAAGAGTTATAATAACTCTGCTACCCTCACGTTCTGTGACACATAAGCAGGGACACAGCGCAGTTATTAAACTTCGCAGGTTCATAGAATATACGCAGTGCTGCCTGTTGGTGGGAAAAAACTGAAAAGAAATCTATTTGTCCAGCCTCTGTCCGTCCTTACGGGCGGTGGAGACGTGTGAGCTGCGTGAAAAACATTGCTAAATCATACGCACCCAGCTACGCTTTACTGCTGGCTTCGCCATTTGCTTTCCTTAATTGGGAAAAAAAATACCTGCTCTGCCACAGTTAATAACTCTGCTACCCTCACGTTCTGTGACACATAAGCAGGGACACAGCACAGTTATTAAACTTCGCAGGTTCATTGAATATACGCAGTGCTGCCTGTTGGTGGGAAAAAACTGAAAAGAAATCTATTTGTCCAGCCTGTGTCCGTCCTTACGCCTGTGGAGACGTGTGAGCTGCGTGAAAAACATTGCTAAATCATACGCACCCAGCTACGCTTTACTGCTGGCTTCGCCATTTGCTTTCCTTAATTGGGAAAAAAAAATACCTGCTCTGCCACAGTTAATAACTCTGCTACCCTCACGTTCTGTGACACATAAGCAGGGACACAGCACAGTTATTAAACTTCTCAGGTTCATTGAATATACGCAGTGCTGCCTGTTGGTGGGAAAAAACTGAAAAGAAATCTATTTGTCCAGCCTGTGTCCGTCCTTACGCCTGTGGAGACGTGTGAGCTGCGTGAAAAACATTGCTAAATCATACGCACCCAGCTACGCTTTACTGCTGGCTTCGCCATTTGCTTTCCTTAATTGGGAAAAAAAAATACCTGCTCTGCCACAGTTAATAACTCTGCTACCCTCACGTTCTGTGACACATAAGCAGGGACACAGCACAGTTATTAAACTTAGATAATTCATTCACTAGAGGCAGTGGGGCCTTTCGTTTTCCAAAAAGGGCAAAAATTATATTTGGCCTGCAGTCTTGCGCCAATTTATTTCCTGCCTGGGAAATCTAATCACTGGTAATACAGCATGCTGAGGGGTAGGGGTAAGCCTAGAGGACGTGGACGTGGACGTGGCCGAGGACGCGGAGGGCCAAGTGAGGGTGTGGGCACAGGCCAAGCTCCTGATCCAGGTGTGTCGCAGCTGTCTGCTGCGCGATTAGGAGAGAGGCACGTTTCTGGCGTCCCCACATTCATCGCCCAATTAATGGGTCCACGCGGGAGACGGTTATTAGAAAATGAGCAGTGTGAGCAGGTCCTGTCCTGGATGGCAGAAAGTGCTTCGAGCAACCTATCGTCTACCCGCAGTTCTGCGCCGTCCACTGCTGCCAATCCGAATCCTCTGTCTGCTGCTCCTCCTTCCTCCCAGCCTCCTCACTCCACTACAATGACACCTGCTCAGGAGCGGGAACACTCCCAGGAACTGTTCTCGGGCCCCTGCTTAGATTGGGCAGCAGCGGTTCCTCTCCCACCAGAGGAGTTTATCGTCACTGATGCCCAACCATTCGAAAGTTCCCGGGGTCCGGGGGAAGAGGCTGGGGACTTCCGCCAACTGTCTCAACAACTTTCTGTGGGTGAGGAGGACGATGACGATCAGACACAGTTGTCTTGCAGTGAGGTAGTAGTAAGGGCAGTAAGTCCCAGGGAGCAGCGCACAGAGGATTCGGAGGAAGAGCAGCAGGACGATGAGGTGACTGACCCCACCTGGTGTGCAACGCTTACTCAGGAGGACAGGTCTTCAGAGGGGGAGTCAAGGGCATCAGCAGGGCAGGTTGCAAGAGGCAGTGCAGTGGCCAGGGGTAGAGGCAGGGCCAGACCGAATAATCCACCAAGTGTTTCCCAAAGCGCCCCCTCGCGCCATGCCACCCTGCGGAGGCCGAGGTGCTCTAAGGTCTGGCAGTTTTTCACAGAGACGCCTGACGACCGACGAACAGTGGTGTGCAACCTTTGTCGCGCAAAGCTCAGCCGGGGAGCCAACACCAACAGCCTCACCACCACCAGCATGCGCAGACATATGATGGCCAAGCACCCCGCAAGGTGGGACAAAGGCCGTTCACCGCCTCCGGTTTGCACCCCTGCCTCTCCCCCTGTGCCCCAACCTGCCACTGAGATGCAACCCCCCTCTCAGGACACAGGCACTACCGCCTCATGGCCTGCACCCACACCCTCATCTCCGCTGTCCTCGGCCCCATCCAGCAGTGTAGTTCAGCGCACCGTTCAGCCGTCGCTTGCGCAAGTGTTCGAGCGCAAGCGCAAGTACGCCGCCACGCACCCGCACGCTCAAACGTTAACCGTCCGCATCGCAAAATTCATCAGCCTTGAGATGCTGCCGTATAGGGTTGTGGAAACGGAGTCCTTCAAAAGTATCATGGAGGCGGCGGCCCCGCGCTACTCAGTTCCCAGTCGCCACTACTTTTCCCGATGTGCCGTCCCAGCCCTGCACGACCACGTCTCCCGCAACATTGTGCGCGCCCTCACCAACGCGGTTACTGCCACGGTCCACTTAACTACGGACACGTGGACAAGCACAGGCGGGCAGGGCCACTACATCTCCCTGACGGCACATTGGGTGAATTTAGTGGAGGCTGGGACAGAGTCAGAGCCTGGGACCGCTCACGTCCTACCCACCCCCAGAATTGCGGGCCCCAGCTCGGTGGTGGTATCTGCGGAGGTGTATGCTTCCTCCACTAAAGCACCCTCCTCCTCCTCCTCCTCCTCTGTCTCACAATCAAGATGTGTTAGCAGCAGCATGTCGCCAGCAGTCGGTGTCGCGCGGTGTGGCAGCACAGCGGTGGGCAAGCGTCAGCAGGCCGTGCTGAAACTACTCAGCTTAGGCGATAAGAGGCACACGGCCCACGAACTGCTGCAGGGTCTGACACAGCAGACCGACCGCTGGCTTGCGCCGCTGAGCCTCCAACCGGGCATGGTCGTGTGTGACAACGGCCGTAACCTGGTGGCGGCTCTGCAGCTCGGCAGCCTCACGCACGTGCCATGCCTGGCCCACGTCTTTAATTTGGTGGTTCAGCGGTTTCTGAAAAGCTACCCACGCTTGTCAGACCTGCTCGTAAAGGCGCGCCGGCTCTGCGCACATTTCCGCAAGTCCCACACGGACGCTGCCACCCTGCGCACCCTGCAACATCACTTTAAGCTGCCAGTGCACCGACTGCTGTGCGACGTGCCCACACGGTGGAACTCTACGCTCCACATGTTGGCCAGGCTCTATGAACAGCGTAGAGCTATAGTCGAATACCAACTCCAACATGGGCGGCGCAGTGGGAGTCAGCCTCCTCAATTCCTTTCAGAAGAGTGGGCCTGGTTGGCAGACATCTGCCATGTCCTTGGTAATTTTGAGGAGTCTACCCAGGTGGTGAGCGGCGATGCTACAATCATTAGCGTCACCATTCCTCTGCTATGCATCTTGAGAAATTCCCTGCAAACCATAAAGGCAGCTGCTTTGCGCTCGGAAACGGGGGCGGGGGAAGACAGTATGCCGCTGGATAGTCAGGGCACCCTCCTGTCTATTTCTCAGCGCGTACAGGAGGAGGAGGAGGAGCATGAGGAGGATGAGGAGGAGGGGGAAGAGACAGCTTGGGCCGCTGCTGACGGTACACCGGCTGATTGCCTGTCATCCTTTCAGCGTGTATGGCCTGAGGAGGAGGAGGAGGAGGAGGATCCTGAAAGTGATCTTCCTAGTGAAGACAGCCATGTGTTGCGTACAGGTACCCTGGCACACATGGCTGACTTCATGTTAGGATGCCTTTCTCGTGACCCTCGCGTTGCACGCATTCTGGCCACTACGGATTACTGGGTGTACACACTGCTCGATCCACGGTATAAGGAGAACCTGCCCACTCTGATTCCCGAAGAGGAAAGGGGTTCGAGAGTGTTGCTATACCACAGGACCCTTGCGGACAAGCTGATGGTAAAATTCCCAGCCGACAGCGCTAGTGGCAGAAGGCGCAGTTCCGAGGGCCATGTTGCAGGGGATGTGCGTAGATCGAGCAGCATGTACATCCCAGGCAGTGCAACAGTCTTTAAGGGCCTGGCCAGCTTTATGGCTCCCCACCAAGACTGTGTCACCGCTCCCCAGTCACGGCTGAGTCGGCGGGAGCACTGCAAAAGGATGGTGAGGGAGTACGTAGCGGATCGCACGACCATCCTTGGTGACGCCTCTGCCCCCTACAACTACTGGGTGTCGAAGCTGGACACGTGGCCTGAACTAGCCCTGTATGCCCTTGAGGTGCTTGCTTGTCCTGCGGCTAGCGTGTTGTCGGAGAGGGTGTTTAGTGCGGCTGGGGGAATCATCACCGATAAGCGTAGCCGCTTGTCAACCGACAGTGCCGACAGGCTAACACTCATCAAGATGAACAAAGGCTGGATTTCGCCAGACTTCTGTTCTCCACCAGCGGACAGCAGCGATACGTAAGCAATACGTAGGCTGCACCCGCGGATGGAAGCTACGTTCTCTCTCACCATCCAAAACGGGGACATTTGTGCTTCATCAATCTGTGTCTAATATTCCTCCTCCTCCTCCTCCTGCTCCTCCTCCTGAAACCTCACGTAATCACGCTGAACGGGCAATTTTTCTTAGGGCCACAAGGCTCACTCAAATAATTTTTCAGAACAATTTTTATAAGTTTCAATTAGCTTAAAAGCGTTGGAACTTTAACTTGAACCAATTTTTCGTTACACTGGGCTGCCTCCAGGCCTAGTTACCACTTAAGCCACATTAACCAAAGCGATTCACCTGCCATCTTGGTTGGGCATGGCCAATTTTTACTGAGGTACATTAGTACTGTTGGTACACCAATTTTTTGGGGCCCTCACCTACAGTGTAATCATAGTAATTTCTATGTTCTTCGCCTGCACTCATGGTACAGAAAGGTGTGTGGGGTTGGCCTACAGTTTAGCTACATAAATGTCACTTGTGCCTTGGCTATACTAAGGCTACTGAAATGGAACGAAGACTGCGCTCCCGCTATACTGCTGCTTCAGAATTGTTACTGGGGCCTGTCTTGAGTGCTACTATTGCTTACATGGAACGAAGACTGCACTCCCGCTATACTGCTGCTTCAGAATTGTTACTGGGGCCTGTCTTGAGTGCTACTATTGCTTACATGGAACGAAGACTGCGCTCCCGCTATACTGCTGCTTCAGAATTGTTACTGGGGCCTGTCTTGAGTGCTACTATTGCTTACATGGAACGAAGACTGCGCTCCCGCTATACTGCTGCTTCAGAATTGTTACTGGGGCCTGTCTTGAGTGCTACTATTGCTTACATGGAACGAAGACTGCGCTCCCGCTATACTGCTGCTTCAGAATTGTTACTGGGGCCTGTCTTGAGTGCTACTATTGCTTACATGGAACGGACACGTGGAGAGGACACGTAGTGCCTCAAAAACATCCCCCTCCTCCTCCAACAGGGAAAACATTGTTGGCAAATGCCTTTGCATTGGTTCGTCTGGCGGCAGTCCAAGAATTTCACCTTTACCGACACTACAAGAGAGCCCCCCCACCATCCCCCCGCCACGGCCCACTTAATCCTGGCCACATTCCGAAAACCAACAAAATACAACCGTGGTACTAGGTCCGCAGTCACCACCACATTACCACCAACGCGGTTACTGTTAAGGTGCATATAACCACGGACACGTGGAGAGGACACGTAGTGCCTCAAAAACATCCCCCTCCTCCTCCAACAGGGAAAACATTGTTGGCAAATGCCTTTGCATTGGTTCGTCTGGCGGCAGTCCAAGAATTTCACCTTTACCGACACTACAAGAGAGCCCCCCCACCATCCCCCCGCCACGGCCCACTTAATCCTGGCCACATTCCGAAAACCAACAAAATACAACCGTGGTACTAGGTCCGCAGTCACCACCACATTACCACCAACGCGGTTACTGTTAAGGTGCATATAACCAGTCTGACTGGGGCATGCAGACACCTTGACAGAATGAATAGTGTGTGGCACATAGGTTCCCCATTGCTATGCCCACGTGTGCAGCTCCTGATGGCGGTGGCACAGGATTGTATTTCTCATTGCTTCTGTACAGCATTGTGGGCTATCGCCCCGCCCCTATTAAAGAGGGTCGCTACCTAGCCGTGCCAACCCTGTGCAGTGTGTGCCTGCGGTCCCTCGTCGTGGCAGACGCACTTATAAATAGACATGAGGGTGGTGTGGCATGAGGGCAGCTGAAGGCTGCGCAGGGACAGTTTGGTGTGCGCTGTGGGGGGGAGGGGGTGCGGTTGGGCAGCATGTAACTCAGGAGAAGTGGCAGTGGAGTGTCATGCAGGCAGTGATTGTGCTTTGTTGGAGGTAGTGTGGTGCTTAGCAAAGGTATGCCATGCTAATGAGCGCTTTTCAGAAGTAAAAGTTGTTGGGAGGGGGGGGGGCCCACTCTTGCCGCTATTGTGGCTTAATAGTGGGACCTGTGAACTTAGGATGCAGCCCAACATGTAGCCCCTCGCCTGCCCTATCCGTCACTGTGTCATTCCCATCACTTTCCTGAATTGCCCAGATTTTCACACATGAAAACCTTAGCGAGCATCGGCGAAATACAAAAATGTTCTGGTCGCCCATTGACTTCAATGGGGTTCGTTGTTCGAAACGAACCCTCGAGCATCACGGGAAGTTCGTTACGAATAACGAACACCCGAACATTTTGGTGTTCGCTCATCTCTAATAGTTATATATCAATATAGATATTTTTACAAAAATCTAGCTTTACGTATAAATCTAAACTTCTACAGTTATGGTTTTGTAAGGCTGAAAACAGACATCCAGAATTTGTATTATTATCAGCATTATTCTTATAATTGCCATTGAGGTTATTCTAGGGGCAGGTAATAAACTGCATGAGGCTTTGACCAATTTTTACCATTTTAGGTAAAAAGCTGCATTGACTGCACTTCTGCATTTTCTGCGATATGGTAGGACTGCAAGCAAAGCCTGAGACAAGATATGTCAAATACACTCTATACAGTATGCGAGTTCATTTTCCAAGATAGAAACATTGGTCACACTGAACATTGTTGAACGTTTTCGCTGCAATGCATCCTGGGACGCTTGGATCCAGGTTCTATCATTCATGCTGCGCCATTTCAACCAACCTGTGTGGCTCATATTCACTTTGGGTTGACGAGTGGCATGGTCATGGTGTAGGCCGAGCCTTTTTTGCCACTTCATCCGCCTCCGATCAAGCATAAAGACTTGCCCATAAGCATTCCCCACCCTAGAATAACTTAACCTACCCATTCCCCTATCTGAAATAACTGTACCTACCTCAAAAGAAGTGATAAGCAGCGATCAATTTGACTGTTGCTGGCTGCCGTCTCCCTCTTAAGGGCGAATTTCAAACGTTGTCCATCACAGAGACAAATGATCTGGCTCCAGCAGCGTCTAAAGGAGTACGTGTTTGCTCACTTCTAGCTCCAGTGGAGACTGACGGAAAAATGGCCGCTAACGACCTGTGGTCCTTGTTCCGGGTGCGCGTGTCACCATTGAGCCTTAATGACATCATAAAGCCGCTTCAAGTGCAAGACTTGCAGGCTTATATACAGTCTATCTATCTATCTATGTAATGTATCTTACTGCATAGATATATATCTAGCTATATAAATAGATAGTTATATATCAATATAGATATTTTTACAAATATCTAGCTTTACGTATAAATCTAAACTTCTACAGTTATGGTTTTGTAAGGCTGAAAACAGACATCCAGAATTTGTATTATTATCAGCATTATTCTTATAATTCCATTGAGGTTATTCCAGGGGCAGGTAATACACTGCATGAGGCTTTGACCATTTTTTACCATTTTAGGTAAAAAGCTGCATTGACTGCACTTCTGCATTTTCTGCGATATGGTAGGACTGCAAGCAAAGCCTGAGACAAGATATGTCAAATACACTCTATACAGTATGCGAGTTCATTTTCCAAGATAGAAACATTGGTCACACTGAACATTGTTGAACGTTTTCGCTGCAATGCATCCTGGGACGCTTGGATCCAGGTTCTATCATTCATGCTGCGCCATTTCAACCAACCTGTGTGGCTCATATTCACTTTGGGTTGACGAGTGGCATGGTCATGGTGTAGGCCGAGCCTTTTTTGCCACTTCATCCGCCTCCGATCAAGCATAAAGACTTGCCCATAAGCATTCCCCACCCTAGAATAACTTAACCTACCCATTCCCCTATCTGAAATAACTGTACCTACCTCAAAAGAAGTGATAAGCAGCGATCAATTTGACTGTTGCTGGCTGCCGTCTCCCGCTTAAGGGCGAATTTCAAACGTTGTCCATCACAGAGACAAATGATCTGGCTCCAGCAGCGTCTAAAGGAGTACCTGTTTGCTCACTTCTAGCTCCAGTGGAGACTGACGGAAAAATGGCCGCTAACAACCTGTGGTCCTTGTTCCGGGTGCGCGTGTCACCATCGAGCCTTAATGACATCATAAAGCCGCTTCAAGTGCAAGACTTGCAGGCTTATATACAGTCTATCTATCTATCTATGTAATGTATCTTACTGCATAGATATATATCTAGCTATATAAATAGATAGTTATATATCAATATAGATATTTTTACAAATATCTAGCTTTACGTATAAATCTAAACTTCTACAGTTATGGTTTTGTAAGGCTGAAAACAGACATCCAGAATTTGTATTATTATCAGCATTATTCTTATAATTCCATTGAGGTTATTCCAGGGGCAGGTAATACACTGCATGAGGCTTTGACCATTTTTTACCATTTTAGGTAAAAAGCTGCATTGACTGCACTTCTGCATTTTCTGCGATATGGTAGGACTGCAAGCAAAGCCTGAGACAAGATATGTCAAATACACTCTATACAGTATGCGAGTTCATTTTCCAAGATAGAAACATTGGTCACACTGAACATTGTTGAACGTTTTCGCTGCAATGCATCCTGGGACGCTTGGATCCAGGTTCTATCATTCATGCTGCGCCATTTCAACCAACCTGTGTGGCTCATATTCACTTTGGGTTGACGAGTGGCATGGTCATGGTGTAGGCCGAGCCTTTTTTGCCACTTCATCCGCCTCCGATCAAGCATAAAGACTTGCCCATAAGCATTCCCCACCCTAGAATAACTTAACCTACCCATTCCCCTATCTGAAATAACTGTACCTACCTCAAAAGAAGTGATAAGCAGCGATCAATTTGACTGTTGCTGGCTGCCGTCTCCCGCTTAAGGGCGAATTTCAAACGTTGTCCATCACAGAGACAAATGATCTGGCTCCAGCAGCGTCTAAAGGAGTACCTGTTTGCTCACTTCTAGCTCCAGTGGAGACTGACGGAAAAATGGCCGCTAACAACCTGTGGTCCTTGTTCCGGGTGCGCGTGTCACCATCGAGCCTTAATGACATCATAAAGCCGCTTCAAGTGCAAGACTTGCAGGCTTATATACAGTCTATCTATCTATCTATGTAATGTATCTTACTGCATAGATATATATCTAGCTATATAAATAGATAGTTATATATCAATATAGATATTTTTACAAATATCTAGCTTTACGTATAAATCTAAACTTCTACAGTTATGGTTTTGTAAGGCTGAAAACAGACATCCAGAATTTGTATTATTATCAGCATTATTCTTATAATTCCATTGAGGTTATTCCAGGGGCAGGTAATACACTGCATGAGGCTTTGACCATTTTTTACCATTTTAGGTAAAAAGCTGCATTGACTGCACTTCTGCATTTTCTGCGATATGGTAGGACTGCAAGCAAAGCCTGAGACAAGATATGTCAAATACACTCTATACAGTATGCGAGTTCATTTTCCAAGATAGAAACATTGGTCACACTGAACATTGTTGAATGTTTTCGCTGCAATGCATCCTGGGACGCTTGGATCCAGGTTCTATCATTCATGCTGCGCCATTTCAACCAACCTGTGTGGCTCATATTCACTTTGGGTTGACGAGTGGCATGGTCATGGTGTAGGCCGAGCCTTTTTTGCCACTTCATCCGCCTCCGATCAAGCATAAAGACTTGCCCATAAGCATTCCCCACCCTAGAATAACTTAACCTACCCATTCCCCTATCTGAAATAACTGTACCTACCTCAAAAGAAGTGATAAGCAGCGATCAATTTGACTGTTGCTGGCTGCCGTCTCCCGCTTAAGGGCGAATTTCAAACGTTGTCCATCACAGAGACAAATGATCTGGCTCCAGCAGCGTCTAAAGGAGTACCTGTTTGCTCACTTCTAGCTCCAGTGGAGACTGACGGAAAAATGGCCGCTAACAACCTGTGGTCCTTGTTCCGGGTGCGCGTGTCACCATCGAGCCTTAATGACATCATAAAGCCGCTTCAAGTGCAAGACTTGCAGGCTTATATACAGTCTATCTATCTATCTATGTAATGTATCTTACTGCATAGATATATATCTAGCTATATAAATAGATAGTTATATATCAATATAGATATTTTTACAAATATCTAGCTTTACGTATAAATCTAAACTTCTACAGTTATGGTTTTGTAAGGCTGAAAACAGACATCCAGAATTTGTATTATTATCAGCATTATTCTTATAATTCCATTGAGGTTATTCCAGGGGCAGGTAATACACTGCATGAGGCTTTGACCATTTTTTACCATTTTAGGTAAAAAGCTGCATTGACTGCACTTCTGCATTTTCTGCGATATGGTAGGACTGCAAGCAAAGCCTGAGACAAGATATGTCAAATACACTCTATACAGTATGCGAGTTCATTTTCCAAGATAGAAACATTGGTCACACTGAACATTGTTGAACGTTTTCGCTGCAATGCATCCTGGGACGCTTGGATCCAGGTTCTATCATTCATGCTGCGCCATTTCAACCAACCTGTGTGGCTCATATTCACTTTGGGTTGACGAGTGGCATGGTCATGGTGTAGGCCGAGCCTTTTTTGCCACTTCATCCGCCTCCGATCAAGCATAAAGACTTGCCCATAAGCATTCCCCACCCTAGAATAACTTAACCTACCCATTCCCCTATCTGAAATAACTGTACCTACCTCAAAAGAAGTGATAAGCAGCGATCAATTTGACTGTTGCTGGCTGCCGTCTCCCGCTTAAGGGCGAATTTCAAACGTTGTCCATCACAGAGACAAATGATCTGGCTCCAGCAGCGTCTAAAGGAGTACCTGTTTGCTCACTTCTAGCTCCAGTGGAGACTGACGGAAAAATGGCCGCTAACAACCTGTGGTCCTTGTTCCGGGTGCGCGTGTCACCATCGAGCCTTAATGACATCATAAAGCCGCTTCAAGTGCAAGACTTGCAGGCTTATATACAGTCTATCTATCTATCTATGTAATGTATCTTACTGCATAGATATATATCTAGCTATATAAATAGATAGTTATATATCAATATAGATATTTTTACAAATATCTAGCTTTACGTATAAATCTAAACTTCTACAGTTATGGTTTTGTAAGGCTGAAAACAGACATCCAGAATTTGTATTATTATCAGCATTATTCTTATAATTCCATTGAGGTTATTCCAGGGGCAGGTAATACACTGCATGAGGCTTTGACCATTTTTTACCATTTTAGGTAAAAAGCTGCATTGACTGCACTTCTGCATTTTCTGCGATATGGTAGGACTGCAAGCAAAGCCTGAGACAAGATATGTCAAATACACTCTATACAGTATGCGAGTTCATTTTCCAAGATAGAAACATTGGTCACACTGAACATTGTTGAACGTTTTCGCTGCAATGCATCCTGGGACGCTTGGATCCAGGTTCTATCATTCATGCTGCGCCATTTCAACCAACCTGTGTGGCTCATATTCACTTTGGGTTGACGAGTGGCATGGTCATGGTGTAGGCCGAGCCTTTTTTGCCACTTCATCCGCCTCCGATCAAGCATAAAGACTTGCCCATAAGCATTCCCCACCCTAGAATAACTTAACCTACCCATTCCCCTATCTGAAATAACTGTACCTACCTCAAAAGAAGTGATAAGCAGCGATCAATTTGACTGTTGCTGGCTGCCGTCTCCCGCTTAAGGGCGAATTTCAAACGTTGTCCATCACAGAGACAAATGATCTGGCTCCAGCAGCGTCTAAAGGAGTACCTGTTTGCTCACTTCTAGCTCCAGTGGAGACTGACGGAAAAATGGCCGCTAACAACCTGTGGTCCTTGTTCCGGGTGCGCGTGTCACCATCGAGCCTTAATGACATCATAAAGCCGCTTCAAGTGCAAGACTTGCAGGCTTATATACAGTCTATCTATCTATCTATGTAATGTATCTTACTGCATAGATATATATCTAGCTATATAAATAGATAGTTATATATCAATATAGATATTTTTACAAATATCTAGCTTTACGTATAAATCTAAACTTCTACAGTTATGGTTTTGTAAGGCTGAAAACAGACATCCAGAATTTGTATTATTATCAGCATTATTCTTATAATTCCATTGAGGTTATTCCAGGGGCAGGTAATACACTGCATGAGGCTTTGACCATTTTTTACCATTTTAGGTAAAAAGCTGCATTGACTGCACTTCTGCATTTTCTGCGATATGGTAGGACTGCAAGCAAAGCCTGAGACAAGATATGTCAAATACACTCTATACAGTATGCGAGTTCATTTTCCAAGATAGAAACATTGGTCACACTGAACATTGTTGAACGTTTTCGCTGCAATGCATCCTGGGACGCTTGGATCCAGGTTCTATCATTCATGCTGCGCCATTTCAACCAACCTGTGTGGCTCATATTCACTTTGGGTTGACGAGTGGCATGGTCATGGTGTAGGCCGAGCCTTTTTTGCCACTTCATCCGCCTCCGATCAAGCATAAAGACTTGCCCATAAGCATTCCCCACCCTAGAATAACTTAACCTACCCATTCCCCTATCTGAAATAACTGTACCTACCTCAAAAGAAGTGATAAGCAGCGATCAATTTGACTGTTGCTGGCTGCCGTCTCCCGCTTAAGGGCGAATTTCAAACGTTGTCCATCACAGAGACAAATGATCTGGCTCCAGCAGCGTCTAAAGGAGTACCTGTTTGCTCACTTCTAGCTCCAGTGGAGACTGACGGAAAAATGGCCGCTAACAACCTGTGGTCCTTGTTCCGGGTGCGCGTGTCACCATCGAGCCTTAATGACATCATAAAGCCGCTTCAAGTGCAAGACTTGCAGGCTTATATACAGTCTATCTATCTATCTATGTAATGTATCTTACTGCATAGATATATATCTAGCTATATAAATAGATAGTTATATATCAATATAGATATTTTTACAAATATCTAGCTTTACGTATAAATCTAAACTTCTACAGTTATGGTTTTGTAAGGCTGAAAACAGACATCCAGAATTTGTATTATTATCAGCATTATTCTTATAATTCCATTGAGGTTATTCCAGGGGCAGGTAATACACTGCATGAGGCTTTGACCATTTTTTACCATTTTAGGTAAAAAGCTGCATTGACTGCACTTCTGCATTTTCTGCGATATGGTAGGACTGCAAGCAAAGCCTGAGACAAGATATGTCAAATACACTCTATACAGTATGCGAGTTCATTTTCCAAGATAGAAACATTGGTCACACTGAACATTGTTGAACGTTTTCGCTGCAATGCATCCTGGGACGCTTGGATCCAGGTTCTATCATTCATGCTGCGCCATTTCAACCAACCTGTGTGGCTCATATTCACTTTGGGTTGACGAGTGGCATGGTCATGGTGTAGGCCGAGCCTTTTTTGCCACTTCATCCGCCTCCGATCAAGCATAAAGACTTGCCCATAAGCATTCCCCACCCTAGAATAACTTAACCTACCCATTCCCCTATCTGAAATAACTGTACCTACCTCAAAAGAAGTGATAAGCAGCGATCAATTTGACTGTTGCTGGCTGCCGTCTCCCGCTTAAGGGCGAATTTCAAACGTTGTCCATCACAGAGACAAATGATCTGGCTCCAGCAGCGTCTAAAGGAGTACCTGTTTGCTCACTTCTAGCTCCAGTGGAGACTGACGGAAAAATGGCCGCTAACAACCTGTGGTCCTTGTTCCGGGTGCGCGTGTCACCATCGAGCCTTAATGACATCATAAAGCCGCTTCAAGTGCAAGACTTGCAGGCTTATATACAGTCTATCTATCTATCTATGTAATGTATCTTACTGCATAGATATATATCTAGCTATATAAATAGATAGTTATATATCAATATAGATATTTTTACAAATATCTAGCTTTACGTATAAATCTAAACTTCTACAGTTATGGTTTTGTAAGGCTGAAAACAGACATCCAGAATTTGTATTATTATCAGCATTATTCTTATAATTCCATTGAGGTTATTCCAGGGGCAGGTAATACACTGCATGAGGCTTTGACCATTTTTTACCATTTTAGGTAAAAAGCTGCATTGACTGCACTTCTGCATTTTCTGCGATATGGTAGGACTGCAAGCAAAGCCTGAGACAAGATATGTCAAATACACTCTATACAGTATGCGAGTTCATTTTCCAAGATAGAAACATTGGTCACACTGAACATTGTTGAACGTTTTCGCTGCAATGCATCCTGGGACGCTTGGATCCAGGTTCTATCATTCATGCTGCGCCATTTCAACCAACCTGTGTGGCTCATATTCACTTTGGGTTGACGAGTGGCATGGTCATGGTGTAGGCCGAGCCTTTTTTGCCACTTCATCCGCCTCCGATCAAGCATAAAGACTTGCCCATAAGCATTCCCCACCCTAGAATAACTTAACCTACCCATTCCCCTATCTGAAATAACTGTACCTACCTCAAAAGAAGTGATAAGCAGCGATCAATTTGACTGTTGCTGGCTGCCGTCTCCCGCTTAAGGGCGAATTTCAAACGTTGTCCATCACAGAGACAAATGATCTGGCTCCAGCAGCGTCTAAAGGAGTACCTGTTTGCTCACTTCTAGCTCCAGTGGAGACTGACGGAAAAATGGCCGCTAACAACCTGTGGTCCTTGTTCCGGGTGCGCGTGTCACCATCGAGCCTTAATGACATCATAAAGCCGCTTCAAGTGCAAGACTTGCAGGCTTATATACAGTCTATCTATCTATCTATGTAATGTATCTTACTGCATAGATATATATCTAGCTATATAAATAGATAGTTATATATCAATATAGATATTTTTACAAATATCTAGCTTTACGTATAAATCTAAACTTCTACAGTTATGGTTTTGTAAGGCTGAAAACAGACATCCAGAATTTGTATTATTATCAGCATTATTCTTATAATTCCATTGAGGTTATTCCAGGGGCAGGTAATACACTGCATGAGGCTTTGACCATTTTTTACCATTTTAGGTAAAAAGCTGCATTGACTGCACTTCTGCATTTTCTGCGATATGGTAGGACTGCAAGCAAAGCCTGAGACAAGATATGTCAAATACACTCTATACAGTATGCGAGTTCATTTTCCAAGATAGAAACATTGGTCACACTGAACATTGTTGAATGTTTTCGCTGCAATGCATCCTGGGACGCTTGGATCCAGGTTCTATCATTCATGCTGCGCCATTTCAACCAACCTGTGTGGCTCATATTCACTTTGGGTTGACGAGTGGCATGGTCATGGTGTAGGCCGAGCCTTTTTTGCCACTTCATCCGCCTCCGATCAAGCATAAAGACTTGCCCATAAGCATTCCCCACCCTAGAATAACTTAACCTACCCATTCCCCTATCTGAAATAACTGTACCTACCTCAAAAGAAGTGATAAGCAGCGATCAATTTGACTGTTGCTGGCTGCCGTCTCCCGCTTAAGGGCGAATTTCAAACGTTGTCCATCACAGAGACAAATGATCTGGCTCCAGCAGCGTCTAAAGGAGTACCTGTTTGCTCACTTCTAGCTCCAGTGGAGACTGACGGAAAAATGGCCGCTAACAACCTGTGGTCCTTGTTCCGGGTGCGCGTGTCACCATCGAGCCTTAATGACATCATAAAGCCGCTTCAAGTGCAAGACTTGCAGGCTTATATACAGTCTATCTATCTATCTATGTAATGTATCTTACTGCATAGATATATATCTAGCTATATAAATAGATAGTTATATATCAATATAGATATTTTTACAAATATCTAGCTTTACGTATAAATCTAAACTTCTACAGTTATGGTTTTGTAAGGCTGAAAACAGACATCCAGAATTTGTATTATTATCAGCATTATTCTTATAATTCCATTGAGGTTATTCCAGGGGCAGGTAATACACTGCATGAGGCTTTGACCATTTTTTACCATTTTAGGTAAAAAGCTGCATTGACTGCACTTCTGCATTTTCTGCGATATGGTAGGACTGCAAGCAAAGCCTGAGACAAGATATGTCAAATACACTCTATACAGTATGCGAGTTCATTTTCCAAGATAGAAACATTGGTCACACTGAACATTGTTGAACGTTTTCGCTGCAATGCATCCTGGGACGCTTGGATCCAGGTTCTATCATTCATGCTGCGCCATTTCAACCAACCTGTGTGGCTCATATTCACTTTGGGTTGACGAGTGGCATGGTCATGGTGTAGGCCGAGCCTTTTTTGCCACTTCATCCGCCTCCGATCAAGCATAAAGACTTGCCCATAAGCATTCCCCACCCTAGAATAACTTAACCTACCCATTCCCCTATCTGAAATAACTGTACCTACCTCAAAAGAAGTGATAAGCAGCGATCAATTTGACTGTTGCTGGCTGCCGTCTCCCGCTTAAGGGCGAATTTCAAACGTTGTCCATCACAGAGACAAATGATCTGGCTCCAGCAGCGTCTAAAGGAGTACCTGTTTGCTCACTTCTAGCTCCAGTGGAGACTGACGGAAAAATGGCCGCTAACGACCTGTGGTCCTTGTTCCGGGTGCGCGTGTCACCATCGAGCCTTAATGACATCATAAAGCCGCTTCAAGTGCAAGACTTGCAGGCTTATATACAGTCTATCTATCTATCTATGTAATGTATCTTACTGCATAGATATATATCTAGCTATATAAATAGATAGTTATATATCAATATAGATATTTTTACAAATATCTAGCTTTACGTATAAATCTAAACTTCTACAGTTATGGTTTTGTAAGGCTGAAAACAGACATCCAGAATTTGTATTATTATCAGCATTATTCTTATAATTCCATTGAGGTTATTCCAGGGGCAGGTAATACACTGCATGAGGCTTTGACCATTTTTTACCATTTTAGGTAAAAAGCTGCATTGACTGCACTTCTGCATTTTCTGCGATATGGTAGGACTGCAAGCAAAGCCTGAGACAAGATATGTCAAATACACTCTATACAGTATGCGAGTTCATTTTCCAAGATAGAAACATTGGTCACACTGAACATTGTTGAACGTTTTCGCTGCAATGCATCCTGGGACGCTTGGATCCAGGTTCTATCATTCATGCTGCGCCATTTCAACCAACCTGTGTGGCTCATATTCACTTTGGGTTGACGAGTGGCATGGTCATGGTGTAGGCCGAGCCTTTTTTGCCACTTCATCCGCCTCCGATCAAGCATAAAGACTTGCCCATAAGCATTCCCCACCCTAGAATAACTTAACCTACCCATTCCCCTATCTGAAATAACTGTACCTACCTCAAAAGAAGTGATAAGCAGCGATCAATTTGACTGTTGCTGGCTGCCGTCTCCCTCTTAAGGGCGAATTTCAAACGTTGTCCATCACAGAGACAAATGATCTGGCTCCAGCAGCGTCTAAAGGAGTACGTGTTTGCTCACTTCTAGCTCCAGTGGAGACTGACGGAAAAATGGCCGCTAACGACCTGTGGTCCTTGTTCCGGGTGCGCGTGTCACCATCGAGCCTTAATGACATCATAAAGCCGCTTCAAGTGCAAGACTTGCAGGCTTATATACAGTCTATCTATCTATCTATGTAATGTATCTTACTGCATAGATATATATCTAGCTATATAAATAGATAGTTATATATCAATATAGATATTTTTACAAATATCTAGCTTTACGTATAAATCTAAACTTCTACAGTTATGGTTTTGTAAGGCTGAAAACAGACATCCAGAATTTGTATTATTATCAGCATTATTCTTATAATTCCATTGAGGTTATTCCAGGGGCAGGTAATACACTGCATGAGGCTTTGACCATTTTTTACCATTTTAGGTAAAAAGCTGCATTGACTGCACTTCTGCATTTTCTGCGATATGGTAGGACTGCAAGCAAAGCCTGAGACAAGATATGTCAAATACACTCTATACAGTATGCGAGTTCATTTTCCAAGATAGAAACATTGGTCACACTGAACATTGTTGAACGTTTTCGCTGCAATGCATCCTGGGACGCTTGGATCCAGGTTCTATCATTCATGCTGCGCCATTTCAACCAACCTGTGTGGCTCATATTCACTTTGGGTTGACGAGTGGCATGGTCATGGTGTAGGCCGAGCCTTTTTTGCCACTTCATCCGCCTCCGATCAAGCATAAAGACTTGCCCATAAGCATTCCCCACCCTAGAATAACTTAACCTACCCATTCCCCTATCTGAAATAACTGTACCTACCTCAAAAGAAGTGATAAGCAGCGATCAATTTGACTGTTGCTGGCTGCCGTCTCCCGCTTAAGGGCGAATTTCAAACGTTGTCCATCACAGAGACAAATGATCTGGCTCCAGCAGCGTCTAAAGGAGTACCTGTTTGCTCACTTCTAGCTCCAGTGGAGACTGATGGAAAAATGGCCGCTAACAACCTGTGGTCCTTGTTCCGGGTGCGTGTGTCACCATCGAGCCTTAATGACATCATAAAGCCGCTTCAAGTGCAAGACTTGCAGGCTTATATACAGTCTATCTATCTATCTATGTAATGTATCTTACTGCATAGATATATATCTAGCTATATAAATAGATAGTTATATATCAATATAGATATTTTTACAAATATCTAGCTTTACGTATAAATCTAAACTTCTACAGTTATGGTTTTGTAAGGCTGAAAACAGACATCCAGAATTTGTATTATTATCAGCATTATTCTTATAATTCCATTGAGGTTATTCCAGGGGCAGGTAATACACTGCATGAGGCTTTGACCATTTTTTACCATTTTAGGTAAAAAGCTGCATTGACTGCACTTCTGCATTTTCTGCGATATGGTAGGACTGCAAGCAAAGCCTGAGACAAGATATGTCAAATACACTCTATACAGTATGCAAGTTCATTTTCCAAGATAGAAACATTGGTCACACTGAACATTGTTGAACGTTTTCGCTGCAATGCATCCTGGGACGCTTGGATCCAGGTTCTATCATTCATGCTGCGCCATTTCAACCAACCTGTGTGGCTCATATTCACTTTGGGTTGACGAGTGGCATGGTCATGGTGTAGGCCGAGCCTTTTTTGCCACTTCATCCGCCTCCGATCAAGCATAAAGACTTGCCCATAAGCATTCCCCAGCCTAGAATAACTTAACCTACCCATTCCTCTATCTGAAATAACTGTACCTACCTCAAAAGAAGTGATAAGCAGCGATCAATTTGACTGTTGCTGGCTGCCGTCTCCCGCTTAAGGGCGAATTTCAAACGTTGTCCATCACAGAGACAAATGATCTGGCTCCAGCAGCGTCTAAAGGAGTACCTGTTTGCTCACTTCTAGCTCCAGTGGAGACTGATGGAAAAATGGCCGCTAACAACCTGTGGTCCTTGTTCCGGGTGCGTGTGTCACCATCGAGCCTTAATGACATCATAAAGCCGCTTCAAGTGCAAGACTTGCAGGCTTATATACAGTCTATCTATCTATCTATGTAATGTATCTTACTGCATAGATATATATCTAGCTATATAAATAGATAGTTATATATCAATATAGATATTTTTACAAATATCTAGCTTTACGTATAAATCTAAACTTCTACAGTTATGGTTTTGTAAGGCTGAAAACAGACATCCAGAATTTGTATTATTATCAGCATTATTCTTATAATTCCATTGAGGTTATTCCAGGGGCAGGTAATACACTGCATGAGGCTTTGACCATTTTTTACCATTTTAGGTAAAAAGCTGCATTGACTGCACTTCTGCATTTTCTGCGATATGGTAGGACTGCAAGCAAAGCCTGAGACAAGATATGTCAAATACACTCTATACAGTATGCGAGTTCATTTTCCAAGATAGAAACATTGGTCACACTGAACATTGTTGAATGTTTTCGCTGCAATGCATCCTGGGACGCTTGGATCCAGGTTCTATCATTCATGCTGCGCCATTTCAACCAACCTGTGTGGCTCATATTCACTTTGGGTTGACGAGTGGCATGGTCATGGTGTAGGCCGAGCCTTTTTTGCCACTTCATCCGCCTCCGATCAAGCATAAAGACTTGCCCATAAGCATTCCCCACCCTAGAATAACTTAACCTACCCATTCCCCTATCTGAAATAACTGTACCTACCTCAAAAGAAGTGATAAGCAGCGATCAATTTGACTGTTGCTGGCTGCCGTCTCCCGCTTAAGGGCGAATTTCAAACGTTGTCCATCACAGAGACAAATGATCTGGCTCCAGCAGCGTCTAAAGGAGTACCTGTTTGCTCACTTCTAGCTCCAGTGGAGACTGACGGAAAAATGGCCGCTAACAACCTGTGGTCCTTGTTCCGGGTGCGCGTGTCACCATCGAGCCTTAATGACATCATAAAGCCGCTTCAAGTGCAAGACTTGCAGGCTTATATACAGTCTATCTATCTATCTATGTAATGTATCTTACTGCATAGATATATATCTAGCTATATAAATAGATAGTTATATATCAATATAGATATTTTTACAAATATCTAGCTTTACGTATAAATCTAAACTTCTACAGTTATGGTTTTGTAAGGCTGAAAACAGACATCCAGAATTTGTATTATTATCAGCATTATTCTTATAATTCCATTGAGGTTATTCCAGGGGCAGGTAATACACTGCATGAGGCTTTGACCATTTTTTACCATTTTAGGTAAAAAGCTGCATTGACTGCACTTCTGCATTTTCTGCGATATGGTAGGACTGCAAGCAAAGCCTGAGACAAGATATGTCAAATACACTCTATACAGTATGCGAGTTCATTTTCCAAGATAGAAACATTGGTCACACTGAACATTGTTGAACGTTTTCGCTGCAATGCATCCTGGGACGCTTGGATCCAGGTTCTATCATTCATGCTGCGCCATTTCAACCAACCTGTGTGGCTCATATTCACTTTGGGTTGACGAGTGGCATGGTCATGGTGTAGGCCGAGCCTTTTTTGCCACTTCATCCGCCTCCGATCAAGCATAAAGACTTGCCCATAAGCATTCCCCACCCTAGAATAACTTAACCTACCCATTCCCCTATCTGAAATAACTGTACCTACCTCAAAAGAAGTGATAAGCAGCGATCAATTTGACTGTTGCTGGCTGCCGTCTCCCGCTTAAGGGCGAATTTCAAACGTTGTCCATCACAGAGACAAATGATCTGGCTCCAGCAGCGTCTAAAGGAGTACCTGTTTGCTCACTTCTAGCTCCAGTGGAGACTGACGGAAAAATGGCCGCTAACAACCTGTGGTCCTTGTTCCGGGTGCGCGTGTCACCATCGAGCCTTAATGACATCATAAAGCCGCTTCAAGTGCAAGACTTGCAGGCTTATATACAGTCTATCTATCTATCTATGTAATGTATCTTACTGCATAGATATATATCTAGCTATATAAATAGATAGTTATATATCAATATAGATATTTTTACAAATATCTAGCTTTACGTATAAATCTAAACTTCTACAGTTATGGTTTTGTAAGGCTGAAAACAGACATCCAGAATTTGTATTATTATCAGCATTATTCTTATAATTCCATTGAGGTTATTCCAGGGGCAGGTAATACACTGCATGAGGCTTTGACCATTTTTTACCATTTTAGGTAAAAAGCTGCATTGACTGCACTTCTGCATTTTCTGCGATATGGTAGGACTGCAAGCAAAGCCTGAGACAAGATATGTCAAATACACTCTATACAGTATGCGAGTTCATTTTCCAAGATAGAAACATTGGTCACACTGAACATTGTTGAACGTTTTCGCTGCAATGCATCCTGGGACGCTTGGATCCAGGTTCTATCATTCATGCTGCGCCATTTCAACCAACCTGTGTGGCTCATATTCACTTTGGGTTGACGAGTGGCATGGTCATGGTGTAGGCCGAGCCTTTTTTGCCACTTCATCCGCCTCCGATCAAGCATAAAGACTTGCCCATAAGCATTCCCCACCCTAGAATAACTTAACCTACCCATTCCCCTATCTGAAATAACTGTACCTACCTCAAAAGAAGTGATAAGCAGCGATCAATTTGACTGTTGCTGGCTGCCGTCTCCCTCTTAAGGGCGAATTTCAAACGTTGTCCATCACAGAGACAAATGATCTGGCTCCAGCAGCGTCTAAAGGAGTACGTGTTTGCTCACTTCTAGCTCCAGTGGAGACTGACGGAAAAATGGCCGCTAACGACCTGTGGTCCTTGTTCCGGGTGCGCGTGTCACCATCGAGCCTTAATGACATCATAAAGCCGCTTCAAGTGCAAGACTTGCAGGCTTATATACAGTCTATCTATCTATCTATGTAATGTATCTTACTGCATAGATATATATCTAGCTATATAAATAGATAGTTATATATCAATATAGATATTTTTACAAATATCTAGCTTTACGTATAAATCTAAACTTCTACAGTTATGGTTTTGTAAGGCTGAAAACAGACATCCAGAATTTGTATTATTATCAGCATTATTCTTATAATTCCATTGAGGTTATTCCAGGGGCAGGTAATACACTGCATGAGGCTTTGACCATTTTTTACCATTTTAGGTAAAAAGCTGCATTGACTGCACTTCTGCATTTTCTGCGATATGGTAGGACTGCAAGCAAAGCCTGAGACAAGATATGTCAAATACACTCTATACAGTATGCGAGTTCATTTTCCAAGATAGAAACATTGGTCACACTGAACATTGTTGAACGTTTTCGCTGCAATGCATCCTGGGACGCTTGGATCCAGGTTCTATCATTCATGCTGCGCCATTTCAACCAACCTGTGTGGCTCATATTCACTTTGGGTTGACGAGTGGCATGGTCATGGTGTAGGCCGAGCCTTTTTTGCCACTTCATCCGCCTCCGATCAAGCATAAAGACTTGCCCATAAGCATTCCCCACCCTAGAATAACTTAACCTACCCATTCCCCTATCTGAAATAACTGTACCTACCTCAAAAGAAGTGATAAGCAGCGATCAATTTGACTGTTGCTGGCTGCCGTCTCCCGCTTAAGGGCGAATTTCAAACGTTGTCCATCACAGAGACAAATGATCTGGCTCCAGCAGCGTCTAAAGGAGTACCTGTTTGCTCACTTCTAGCTCCAGTGGAGACTGATGGAAAAATGGCCGCTAACAACCTGTGGTCCTTGTTCCGGGTGCGTGTGTCACCATCGAGCCTTAATGACATCATAAAGCCGCTTCAAGTGCAAGACTTGCAGGCTTATATACAGTCTATCTATCTATCTATGTAATGTATCTTACTGCATAGATATATATCTAGCTATATAAATAGATAGTTATATATCAATATAGATATTTTTACAAATATCTAGCTTTACGTATAAATCTAAACTTCTACAGTTATGGTTTTGTAAGGCTGAAAACAGACATCCAGAATTTGTATTATTATCAGCATTATTCTTATAATTCCATTGAGGTTATTCCAGGGGCAGGTAATACACTGCATGAGGCTTTGACCATTTTTTACCATTTTAGGTAAAAAGCTGCATTGACTGCACTTCTGCATTTTCTGCGATATGGTAGGACTGCAAGCAAAGCCTGAGACAAGATATGTCAAATACACTCTATACAGTATGCAAGTTCATTTTCCAAGATAGAAACATTGGTCACACTGAACATTGTTGAACGTTTTCGCTGCAATGCATCCTGGGACGCTTGGATCCAGGTTCTATCATTCATGCTGCGCCATTTCAACCAACCTGTGTGGCTCATATTCACTTTGGGTTGACGAGTGGCATGGTCATGGTGTAGGCCGAGCCTTTTTTGCCACTTCATCCGCCTCCGATCAAGCATAAAGACTTGCCCATAAGCATTCCCCAGCCTAGAATAACTTAACCTACCCATTCCTCTATCTGAAATAACTGTACCTACCTCAAAAGAAGTGATAAGCAGCGATCAATTTGACTGTTGCTGGCTGCCGTCTCCCGCTTAAGGGCGAATTTCAAACGTTGTCCATCACAGAGACAAATGATCTGGCTCCAGCAGCGTCTAAAGGAGTACCTGTTTGCTCACTTCTAGCTCCAGTGGAGACTGATGGAAAAATGGCCGCTAACAACCTGTGGTCCTTGTTCCGGGTGCGTGTGTCACCATCGAGCCTTAATGACATCATAAAGCCGCTTCAAGTGCAAGACTTGCAGGCTTATATACAGTCTATCTATCTATCTATGTAATGTATCTTACTGCATAGATATATATCTAGCTATATAAATAGATAGTTATATATCAATATAGATATTTTTACAAATATCTAGCTTTACGTATAAATCTAAACTTCTACAGTTATGGTTTTGTAAGGCTGAAAACAGACATCCAGAATTTGTATTATTATCAGCATTATTCTTATAATTCCATTGAGGTTATTCCAGGGGCAGGTAATACACTGCATGAGGCTTTGACCATTTTTTACCATTTTAGGTAAAAAGCTGCATTGACTGCACTTCTGCATTTTCTGCGATATGGTAGGACTGCAAGCAAAGCCTGAGACAAGATATGTCAAATACACTCTATACAGTATGCGAGTTCATTTTCCAAGATAGAAACATTGGTCACACTGAACATTGTTGAACGTTTTCGCTGCAATGCATCCTGGGACGCTTGGATCCAGGTTCTATCATTCATGCTGCGCCATTTCAACCAACCTGTGTGGCTCATATTCACTTTGGGTTGACGAGTGGCATGGTCATGGTGTAGGCCGAGCCTTTTTTGCCACTTCATCCGCCTCCGATCAAGCATAAAGACTTGCCCATAAGCATTCCCCACCCTAGAATAACTTAACCTACCCATTCCCCTATCTGAAATAACTGTACCTACCTCAAAAGAAGTGATAAGCAGCGATCAATTTGACTGTTGCTGGCTGCCGTCTCCCGCTTAAGGGCGAATTTCAAACGTTGTCCATCACAGAGACAAATGATCTGGCTCCAGCAGCGTCTAAAGGAGTACCTGTTTGCTCACTTCTAGCTCCAGTGGAGACTGACGGAAAAATGGCCGCTAACGACCTGTGGTCCTTGTTCCGGGTGCGCGTGTCACCATCGAGCCTTAATGACATCATAAAGCCGCTTCAAGTGCAAGACTTGCAGGCTTATATACAGTCTATCTATCTATCTATGTAATGTATCTTACTGCATAGATATATATCTAGCTATATAAATAGATAGTTATATATCAATATAGATATTTTTACAAAAATCTAGCTTTACGTATAAATCTAAACTTCTACAGTTATGGTTTTGTAAGGCTGAAAACAGACATCCAGAATTTGTATTATTATCAGCATTATTCTTATAATTGCCATTGAGGTTATTCTAGGGGCAGGTAATAAACTGCATGAGGCTTTGACCAATTTTTACCATTTTAGGTAAAAAGCTGCATTGACTGCACTTCTGCATTTTCTGCGATATGGTAGGACTGCAAGCAAAGCCTGAGACAAGATATGTCAAATACACTCTATACAGTATGCGAGTTCATTTTCCAAGATAGAAACATTGGTCACACTGAACATTGTTGAACGTTTTCGCTGCAATGCATCCTGGGACGCTTGGATCCAGGTTCTATCATTCATGCTGCGCCATTTCAACCAACCTGTGTGGCTCATATTCACTTTGGGTTGACGAGTGGCATGGTCATGGTGTAGGCCGAGCCTTTTTTGCCACTTCATCCGCCTCCGATCAAGCATAAAGACTTGCCCATAAGCATTCCCCACCCTAGAATAACTTAACCTACCCATTCCCCTATCTGAAATAACTGTACCTACCTCAAAAGAAGTGATAAGCAGCGATCAATTTGACTGTTGCTGGCTGCCGTCTCCCGCTTAAGGGCGAATTTCAAACGTTGTCCATCACAGAGACAAATGATCTGGCTCCAGCAGCGTCTAAAGGAGTACCTGTTTGCTCACTTCTAGCTCCAGTGGAGACTGACGGAAAAATGGCCGCTAACAACCTGTGGTCCTTGTTCCGGGTGCGTGTGTCACCATCGAGCCTTAATGACATCATAAAGCCGCTTCAAGTGCAAGACTTGCAGGCTTATATACAGTCTATCTATCTATCTATGTAATGTATCTTACTGCATAGATATATATCTAGCTATATAAATAGATAGTTATATATCAATATAGATATTTTTACAAATATCTAGCTTTACGTATAAATCTAAACTTCTACAGTTATGGTTTTGTAAGGCTGAAAACAGACATCCAGAATTTGTATTATTATCAGCATTATTCTTATAATTCCATTGAGGTTATTCCAGGGGCAGGTAATACACTGCATGAGGCTTTGACCATTTTTTACCATTTTAGGTAAAAAGCTGCATTGACTGCACTTCTGCATTTTCTGCGATATGGTAGGACTGCAAGCAAAGCCTGAGACAAGATATGTCAAATACACTCTATACAGTATGCGAGTTCATTTTCCAAGATAGAAACATTGGTCACACTGAACATTGTTGAACGTTTTCGCTGCAATGCATCCTGGGACGCTTGGATCCAGGTTCTATCATTCATGCTGCGCCATTTCAACCAACCTGTGTGGCTCATATTCACTTTGGGTTGACGAGTGGCATGGTCATGGTGTAGGCCGAGCCTTTTTTGCCACTTCATCCGCCTCCGATCAAGCATAAAGACTTGCCCATAAGCATTCCCCACCCTAGAATAACTTAACCTACCCATTCCCCTATCTGAAATAACTGTACCTACCTCAAAAGAAGTGATAAGCAGCGATCAATTTGACTGTTGCTGGCTGCCGTCTCCCTCTTAAGGGCGAATTTCAAACGTTGTCCATCACAGAGACAAATGATCTGGCTCCAGCAGCGTCTAAAGGAGTACGTGTTTGCTCACTTCTAGCTCCAGTGGAGACTGACGGAAAAATGGCCGCTAACGACCTGTGGTCCTTGTTCCGGGTGCGCGTGTCACCATCGAGCCTTAATGACATCATAAAGCCGCTTCAAGTGCAAGACTTGCAGGCTTATATACAGTCTATCTATCTATCTATGTAATGTATCTTACTGCATAGATATATATCTAGCTATATAAATAGATAGTTATATATCAATATAGATATTTTTACAAATATCTAGCTTTACGTATAAATCTAAACTTCTACAGTTATGGTTTTGTAAGGCTGAAAACAGACATCCAGAATTTGTATTATTATCAGCATTATTCTTATAATTGCCATTGAGGTTATTCTAGGGGCAGGTAATAAACTGCATGAGGCTTTGACCAATTTTTACCATTTTAGGTAAAAAGCTGCATTGACTGCACTTCTGCATTTTCTGCGATATGGTAGGACTGCAAGCAAAGCCTGAGACAAGATATGTCAAATACACTCTATACAGTATGCGAGTTCATTTTCCAAGATAGAAACATTGGTCACACTGAACATTGTTGAACGTTTTCGCTGCAATGCATCCTGGGACGCTTGGATCCAGGTTCTATCATTCATGCTGCGCCATTTCAACCAACCTGTGTGGCTCATATTCACTTTGGGTTGACGAGTGGCATGGTCATGGTGTAGGCCGAGCCTTTTTTGCCACTTCATCCGCCTCCGATCAAGCATAAAGACTTGCCCATAAGCATTCCCCACCCTAGAATAACTTAACCTACCCATTCCCCTATCTGAAATAACTGTACCTACCTCAAAAGAAGTGATAAGCAGCGATCAATTTGACTGTTGCTGGCTGCCGTCTCCCGCTTAAGGGCGAATTTCAAACGTTGTCCATCACAGAGACAAATGATCTGGCTCCAGCAGCGTCTAAAGGAGTACCTGTTTGCTCACTTCTAGCTCCAGTGGAGACTGATGGAAAAATGGCCGCTAACAACCTGTGGTCCTTGTTCCGGGTGCGTGTGTCACCATCGAGCCTTAATGACATCATAAAGCCGCTTCAAGTGCAAGACTTGCAGGCTTATATACAGTCTATCTATCTATCTATGTAATGTATCTTACTGCATAGATATATATCTAGCTATATAAATAGATAGTTATATATCAATATAGATATTTTTACAAATATCTAGCTTTACGTATAAATCTAAACTTCTACAGTTATGGTTTTGTAAGGCTGAAAACAGACATCCAGAATTTGTATTATTATCAGCATTATTCTTATAATTCCATTGAGGTTATTCCAGGGGCAGGTAATACACTGCATGAGGCTTTGACCATTTTTTACCATTTTAGGTAAAAAGCTGCATTGACTGCACTTCTGCATTTTCTGCGATATGGTAGGACTGCAAGCAAAGCCTGAGACAAGATATGTCAAATACACTCTATACAGTATGCGAGTTCATTTTCCAAGATAGAAACATTGGTCACACTGAACATTGTTGAACGTTTTCGCTGCAATGCATCCTGGGACGCTTGGATCCAGGTTCTATCATTCATGCTGCGCCATTTCAACCAACCTGTGTGGCTCATATTCACTTTGGGTTGACGAGTGGCATGGTCATGGTGTAGGCCGAGCCTTTTTTGCCACTTCATCCGCCTCCGATCAAGCATAAAGACTTGCCCATAAGCATTCCCCACCCTAGAATAACTTAACCTACCCATTCCCCTATCTGAAATAACTGTACCTACCTCAAAAGAAGTGATAAGCAGCGATCAATTTGACTGTTGCTGGCTGCCGTCTCCCGCTTAAGGGCGAATTTCAAACGTTGTCCATCACAGAGACAAATGATCTGGCTCCAGCAGCGTCTAAAGGAGTACCTGTTTGCTCACTTCTAGCTCCAGTGGAGACTGACGGAAAAATGGCCGCTAACAACCTGTGGTCCTTGTTCCGGGTGCGTGTGTCACCATCGAGCCTTAATGACATCATAAAGCCGCTTCAAGTGCAAGACTTGCAGGCTTATATACAGTCTATCTATCTATCTATGTAATGTATCTTACTGCATAGATATATATCTAGCTATATAAATAGATAGTTATATATCAATATAGATATTTTTACAAATATCTAGCTTTACGTATAAATCTAAACTTCTACAGTTATGGTTTTGTAAGGCTGAAAACAGACATCCAGAATTTGTATTATTATCAGCATTATTCTTATAATTGCCATTGAGGTTATTCTAGGGGCAGGTAATAAACTGCATGAGGCTTTGACCAATTTTTACCATTTTAGGTAAAAAGCTGCATTGACTGCACTTCTGCATTTTCTGCGATATGGTAGGACTGCAAGCAAAGCCTGAGACAAGATATGTCAAATACACTCTATACAGTATGCGAGTTCATTTTCCAAGATAGAAACATTGGTCACACTGAACATTGTTGAACGTTTTCGCTGCAATGCATCCTGGGACGCTTGGATCCAGGTTCTATCATTCATGCTGCGCCATTTCAACCAACCTGTGTGGCTCATATTCACTTTGGGTTGACGAGTGGCATGGTCATGGTGTAGGCCGAGCCTTTTTTGCCACTTCATCCGCCTCCGATCAAGCATAAAGACTTGCCCATAAGCATTCCCCACCCTAGAATAACTTAACCTACCCATTCCCCTATCTGAAATAACTGTACCTACCTCAAAAGAAGTGATAAGCAGCGATCAATTTGACTGTTGCTGGCTGCCGTCTCCCGCTTAAGGGCGAATTTCAAACGTTGTCCATCACAGAGACAAATGATCTGGCTCCAGCAGCGTCTAAAGGAGTACCTGTTTGCTCACTTCTAGCTCCAGTGGAGACTGATGGAAAAATGGCCGCTAACAACCTGTGGTCCTTGTTCCGGGTGCGTGTGTCACCATCGAGCCTTAATGACATCATAAAGCCGCTTCAAGTGCAAGACTTGCAGGCTTATATACAGTCTATCTATCTATCTATGTAATGTATCTTACTGCATAGATATATATCTAGCTATATAAATAGATAGTTATATATCAATATAGATATTTTTACAAATATCTAGCTTTACGTATAAATCTAAACTTCTACAGTTATGGTTTTGTAAGGCTGAAAACAGACATCCAGAATTTGTATTATTATCAGCATTATTCTTATAATTCCATTGAGGTTATTCCAGGGGCAGGTAATACACTGCATGAGGCTTTGACCATTTTTTACCATTTTAGGTAAAAAGCTGCATTGACTGCACTTCTGCATTTTCTGCGATATGGTAGGACTGCAAGCAAAGCCTGAGACAAGATATGTCAAATACACTCTATACAGTATGCAAGTTCATTTTCCAAGATAGAAACATTGGTCACACTGAACATTGTTGAACGTTTTCGCTGCAATGCATCCTGGGACGCTTGGATCCAGGTTCTATCATTCATGCTGCGCCATTTCAACCAACCTGTGTGGCTCATATTCACTTTGGGTTGACGAGTGGCATGGTCATGGTGTAGGCCGAGCCTTTTTTGCCACTTCATCCGCCTCCGATCAAGCATAAAGACTTGCCCATAAGCATTCCCCACCCTAGAATAACTTAACCTACCCATTCCTCTATCTGAAATAACTGTACCTACCTCAAAAGAAGTGATAAGCAGCGATCAATTTGACTGTTGCTGGCTGCCGTCTCCCGCTTAAGGGCGAATTTCAAACGTTGTCCATCACAGAGACAAATGATCTGGCTCCAGCAGCGTCTAAAGGAGTACCTGTTTGCTCACTTCTAGCTCCAGTGGAGACTGATGGAAAAATGGCCGCTAACAACCTGTGGTCCTTGTTCCGGGTGCGTGTGTCACCATCGAGCCTTAATGACATCATAAAGCCGCTTCAAGTGCAAGACTTGCAGGCTTATATACAGTCTATCTATCTATCTATGTAATGTATCTTACTGCATAGATATATATCTAGCTATATAAATAGATAGTTATATATCAATATAGATATTTTTACAAATATCTAGCTTTACGTATAAATCTAAACTTCTACAGTTATGGTTTTGTAAGGCTGAAAACAGACATCCAGAATTTGTATTATTATCAGCATTATTCTTATAATTCCATTGAGGTTATTCCAGGGGCAGGTAATACACTGCATGAGGCTTTGACCATTTTTTACCATTTTAGGTAAAAAGCTGCATTGACTGCACTTCTGCATTTTCTGCGATATGGTAGGACTGCAAGCAAAGCCTGAGACAAGATATGTCAAATACACTCTATACAGTATGCGAGTTCATTTTCCAAGATAGAAACATTGGTCACACTGAACATTGTTGAACGTTTTCGCTGCAATGCATCCTGGGACGCTTGGATCCAGGTTCTATCATTCATGCTGCGCCATTTCAACCAACCTGTGTGGCTCATATTCACTTTGGGTTGACGAGTGGCATGGTCATGGTGTAGGCCGAGCCTTTTTTGCCACTTCATCCGCCTCCGATCAAGCATAAAGACTTGCCCATAAGCATTCCCCACCCTAGAATAACTTAACCTACCCATTCCCCTATCTGAAATAACTGTACCTACCTCAAAAGAAGTGATAAGCAGCGATCAATTTGACTGTTGCTGGCTGCCGTCTCCCTCTTAAGGGCGAATTTCAAACGTTGTCCATCACAGAGACAAATGATCTGGCTCCAGCAGCGTCTAAAGGAGTACGTGTTTGCTCACTTCTAGCTCCAGTGGAGACTGACGGAAAAATGGCCGCTAACGACCTGTGGTCCTTGTTCCGGGTGCGCGTGTCACCATCGAGCCTTAATGACATCATAAAGCCGCTTCAAGTGCAAGACTTGCAGGCTTATATACAGTCTATCTATCTATCTATGTAATGTATCTTACTGCATAGATATATATCTAGCTATATAAATAGATAGTTATATATCAATATAGATATTTTTACAAATATCTAGCTTTACGTATAAATCTAAACTTCTACAGTTATGGTTTTGTAAGGCTGAAAACAGACATCCAGAATTTGTATTATTATCAGCATTATTCTTATAATTGCCATTGAGGTTATTCTAGGGGCAGGTAATAAACTGCATGAGGCTTTGACCAATTTTTACCATTTTAGGTAAAAAGCTGCATTGACTGCACTTCTGCATTTTCTGCGATATGGTAGGACTGCAAGCAAAGCCTGAGACAAGATATGTCAAATACACTCTATACAGTATGCGAGTTCATTTTCCAAGATAGAAACATTGGTCACACTGAACATTGTTGAACGTTTTCGCTGCAATGCATCCTGGGACGCTTGGATCCAGGTTCTATCATTCATGCTGCGCCATTTCAACCAACCTGTGTGGCTCATATTCACTTTGGGTTGACGAGTGGCATGGTCATGGTGTAGGCCGAGCCTTTTTTGCCACTTCATCCGCCTCCGATCAAGCATAAAGACTTGCCCATAAGCATTCCCCACCCTAGAATAACTTAACCTACCCATTCCCCTATCTGAAATAACTGTACCTACCTCAAAAGAAGTGATAAGCAGCGATCAATTTGACTGTTGCTGGCTGCCGTCTCCCGCTTAAGGGCGAATTTCAAACGTTGTCCATCACAGAGACAAATGATCTGGCTCCAGCAGCGTCTAAAGGAGTACCTGTTTGCTCACTTCTAGCTCCAGTGGAGACTGATGGAAAAATGGCCGCTAACAACCTGTGGTCCTTGTTCCGGGTGCGTGTGTCACCATCGAGCCTTAATGACATCATAAAGCCGCTTCAAGTGCAAGACTTGCAGGCTTATATACAGTCTATCTATCTATCTATGTAATGTATCTTACTGCATAGATATATATCTAGCTATATAAATAGATAGTTATATATCAATATAGATATTTTTACAAATATCTAGCTTTACGTATAAATCTAAACTTCTACAGTTATGGTTTTGTAAGGCTGAAAACAGACATCCAGAATTTGTATTATTATCAGCATTATTCTTATAATTCCATTGAGGTTATTCCAGGGGCAGGTAATACACTGCATGAGGCTTTGACCATTTTTTACCATTTTAGGTAAAAAGCTGCATTGACTGCACTTCTGCATTTTCTGCGATATGGTAGGACTGCAAGCAAAGCCTGAGACAAGATATGTCAAATACACTCTATACAGTATGCAAGTTCATTTTCCAAGATAGAAACATTGGTCACACTGAACATTGTTGAACGTTTTCGCTGCAATGCATCCTGGGACGCTTGGATCCAGGTTCTATCATTCATGCTGCGCCATTTCAACCAACCTGTGTGGCTCATATTCACTTTGGGTTGACGAGTGGCATGGTCATGGTGTAGGCCGAGCCTTTTTTGCCACTTCATCCGCCTCCGATCAAGCATAAAGACTTGCCCATAAGCATTCCCCACCCTAGAATAACTTAACCTACCCATTCCTCTATCTGAAATAACTGTACCTACCTCAAAAGAAGTGATAAGCAGCGATCAATTTGACTGTTGCTGGCTGCCGTCTCCCGCTTAAGGGCGAATTTCAAACGTTGTCCATCACAGAGACAAATGATCTGGCTCCAGCAGCGTCTAAAGGAGTACCTGTTTGCTCACTTCTAGCTCCAGTGGAGACTGATGGAAAAATGGCCGCTAACAACCTGTGGTCCTTGTTCCGGGTGCGTGTGTCACCATCGAGCCTTAATGACATCATAAAGCCGCTTCAAGTGCAAGACTTGCAGGCTTATATACAGTCTATCTATCTATCTATGTAATGTATCTTACTGCATAGATATATATCTAGCTATATAAATAGATAGTTATATATCAATATAGATATTTTTACAAATATCTAGCTTTACGTATAAATCTAAACTTCTACAGTTATGGTTTTGTAAGGCTGAAAACAGACATCCAGAATTTGTATTATTATCAGCATTATTCTTATAATTCCATTGAGGTTATTCCAGGGGCAGGTAATACACTGCATGAGGCTTTGACCATTTTTTACCATTTTAGGTAAAAAGCTGCATTGACTGCACTTCTGCATTTTCTGCGATATGGTAGGACTGCAAGCAAAGCCTGAGACAAGATATGTCAAATACACTCTATACAGTATGCGAGTTCATTTTCCAAGATAGAAACATTGGTCACACTGAACATTGTTGAACGTTTTCGCTGCAATGCATCCTGGGACGCTTGGATCCAGGTTCTATCATTCATGCTGCGCCATTTCAACCAACCTGTGTGGCTCATATTCACTTTGGGTTGACGAGTGGCATGGTCATGGTGTAGGCCGAGCCTTTTTTGCCACTTCATCCGCCTCCGATCAAGCATAAAGACTTGCCCATAAGCATTCCCCACCCTAGAATAACTTAACCTACCCATTCCCCTATCTGAAATAACTGTACCTACCTCAAAAGAAGTGATAAGCAGCGATCAATTTGACTGTTGCTGGCTGCCGTCTCCCTCTTAAGGGCGAATTTCAAACGTTGTCCATCACAGAGACAAATGATCTGGCTCCAGCAGCGTCTAAAGGAGTACGTGTTTGCTCACTTCTAGCTCCAGTGGAGACTGACGGAAAAATGGCCGCTAACGACCTGTGGTCCTTGTTCCGGGTGCGCGTGTCACCATCGAGCCTTAATGACATCATAAAGCCGCTTCAAGTGCAAGACTTGCAGGCTTATATACAGTCTATCTATCTATCTATGTAATGTATCTTACTGCATAGATATATATCTAGCTATATAAATAGATAGTTATATATCAATATAGATATTTTTACAAATATCTAGCTTTACGTATAAATCTAAACTTCTACAGTTATGGTTTTGTAAGGCTGAAAACAGACATCCAGAATTTGTATTATTATCAGCATTATTCTTATAATTGCCATTGAGGTTATTCTAGGGGCAGGTAATAAACTGCATGAGGCTTTGACCAATTTTTACCATTTTAGGTAAAAAGCTGCATTGACTGCACTTCTGCATTTTCTGCGATATGGTAGGACTGCAAGCAAAGCCTGAGACAAGATATGTCAAATACACTCTATACAGTATGCGAGTTCATTTTCCAAGATAGAAACATTGGTCACACTGAACATTGTTGAACGTTTTCGCTGCAATGCATCCTGGGACGCTTGGATCCAGGTTCTATCATTCATGCTGCGCCATTTCAACCAACCTGTGTGGCTCATATTCACTTTGGGTTGACGAGTGGCATGGTCATGGTGTAGGCCGAGCCTTTTTTGCCACTTCATCCGCCTCCGATCAAGCATAAAGACTTGCCCATAAGCATTCCCCACCCTAGAATAACTTAACCTACCCATTCCCCTATCTGAAATAACTGTACCTACCTCAAAAGAAGTGATAAGCAGCGATCAATTTGACTGTTGCTGGCTGCCGTCTCCCGCTTAAGGGCGAATTTCAAACGTTGTCCATCACAGAGACAAATGATCTGGCTCCAGCAGCGTCTAAAGGAGTACCTGTTTGCTCACTTCTAGCTCCAGTGGAGACTGATGGAAAAATGGCCGCTAACAACCTGTGGTCCTTGTTCCGGGTGCGTGTGTCACCATCGAGCCTTAATGACATCATAAAGCCGCTTCAAGTGCAAGACTTGCAGGCTTATATACAGTCTATCTATCTATCTATGTAATGTATCTTACTGCATAGATATATATCTAGCTATATAAATAGATAGTTATATATCAATATAGATATTTTTACAAATATCTAGCTTTACGTATAAATCTAAACTTCTACAGTTATGGTTTTGTAAGGCTGAAAACAGACATCCAGAATTTGTATTATTATCAGCATTATTCTTATAATTCCATTGAGGTTATTCCAGGGGCAGGTAATACACTGCATGAGGCTTTGACCATTTTTTACCATTTTAGGTAAAAAGCTGCATTGACTGCACTTCTGCATTTTCTGCGATATGGTAGGACTGCAAGCAAAGCCTGAGACAAGATATGTCAAATACACTCTATACAGTATGCGAGTTCATTTTCCAAGATAGAAACATTGGTCACACTGAACATTGTTGAACGTTTTCGCTGCAATGCATCCTGGGACGCTTGGATCCAGGTTCTATCATTCATGCTGCGCCATTTCAACCAACCTGTGTGGCTCATATTCACTTTGGGTTGACGAGTGGCATGGTCATGGTGTAGGCCGAGCCTTTTTTGCCACTTCATCCGCCTCCGATCAAGCATAAAGACTTGCCCATAAGCATTCCCCACCCTAGAATAACTTAACCTACCCATTCCCCTATCTGAAATAACTGTACCTACCTCAAAAGAAGTGATAAGCAGCGATCAATTTGACTGTTGCTGGCTGCCGTCTCCCGCTTAAGGGCGAATTTCAAACGTTGTCCATCACAGAGACAAATGATCTGGCTCCAGCAGCGTCTAAAGGAGTACCTGTTTGCTCACTTCTAGCTCCAGTGGAGACTGACGGAAAAATGGCCGCTAACAACCTGTGGTCCTTGTTCCGGGTGCGCGTGTCACCATCGAGCCTTAATGACATCATAAAGCCGCTTCAAGTGCAAGACTTGCAGGCTTATATACAGTCTATCTATCTATCTATGTAATGTATCTTACTGCATAGATATATATCTAGCTATATAAATAGATAGTTATATATCAATATAGATATTTTTACAAATATCTAGCTTTACGTATAAATCTAAACTTCTACAGTTATGGTTTTGTAAGGCTGAAAACAGACATCCAGAATTTGTATTATTATCAGCATTATTCTTATAATTCCATTGAGGTTATTCCAGGGGCAGGTAATACACTGCATGAGGCTTTGACCATTTTTTACCATTTTAGGTAAAAAGCTGCATTGACTGCACTTCTGCATTTTCTGCGATATGGTAGGACTGCAAGCAAAGCCTGAGACAAGATATGTCAAATACACTCTATACAGTATGCGAGTTCATTTTCCAAGATAGAAACATTGGTCACACTGAACATTGTTGAACGTTTTCGCTGCAATGCATCCTGGGACGCTTGGATCCAGGTTCTATCATTCATGCTGCGCCATTTCAACCAACCTGTGTGGCTCATATTCACTTTGGGTTGACGAGTGGCATGGTCATGGTGTAGGCCGAGCCTTTTTTGCCACTTCATCCGCCTCCGATCAAGCATAAAGACTTGCCCATAAGCATTCCCCACCCTAGAATAACTTAACCTACCCATTCCCCTATCTGAAATAACTGTACCTACCTCAAAAGAAGTGATAAGCAGCGATCAATTTGACTGTTGCTGGCTGCCGTCTCCCGCTTAAGGGCGAATTTCAAACGTTGTCCATCACAGAGACAAATGATCTGGCTCCAGCAGCGTCTAAAGGAGTACCTGTTTGCTCACTTCTAGCTCCAGTGGAGACTGACGGAAAAATGGCCGCTAACAACCTGTGGTCCTTGTTCCGGGTGCGCGTGTCACCATCGAGCCTTAATGACATCATAAAGCCGCTTCAAGTGCAAGACTTGCAGGCTTATATACAGTCTATCTATCTATCTATGTAATGTATCTTACTGCATAGATATATATCTAGCTATATAAATAGATAGTTATATATCAATATAGATATTTTTACAAATATCTAGCTTTACGTATAAATCTAAACTTCTACAGTTATGGTTTTGTAAGGCTGAAAACAGACATCCAGAATTTGTATTATTATCAGCATTATTCTTATAATTCCATTGAGGTTATTCCAGGGGCAGGTAATACACTGCATGAGGCTTTGACCATTTTTTACCATTTTAGGTAAAAAGCTGCATTGACTGCACTTCTGCATTTTCTGCGATATGGTAGGACTGCAAGCAAAGCCTGAGACAAGATATGTCAAATACACTCTATACAGTATGCGAGTTCATTTTCCAAGATAGAAACATTGGTCACACTGAACATTGTTGAACGTTTTCGCTGCAATGCATCCTGGGACGCTTGGATCCAGGTTCTATCATTCATGCTGCGCCATTTCAACCAACCTGTGTGGCTCATATTCACTTTGGGTTGACGAGTGGCATGGTCATGGTGTAGGCCGAGCCTTTTTTGCCACTTCATCCGCCTCCGATCAAGCATAAAGACTTGCCCATAAGCATTCCCCACCCTAGAATAACTTAACCTACCCATTCCCCTATCTGAAATAACTGTACCTACCTCAAAAGAAGTGATAAGCAGCGATCAATTTGACTGTTGCTGGCTGCCGTCTCCCGCTTAAGGGCGAATTTCAAACGTTGTCCATCACAGAGACAAATGATCTGGCTCCAGCAGCGTCTAAAGGAGTACCTGTTTGCTCACTTCTAGCTCCAGTGGAGACTGACGGAAAAATGGCCGCTAACAACCTGTGGTCCTTGTTCCGGGTGCGCGTGTCACCATCGAGCCTTAATGACATCATAAAGCCGCTTCAAGTGCAAGACTTGCAGGCTTATATACAGTCTATCTATCTATCTATGTAATGTATCTTACTGCATAGATATATATCTAGCTATATAAATAGATAGTTATATATCAATATAGATATTTTTACAAATATCTAGCTTTACGTATAAATCTAAACTTCTACAGTTATGGTTTTGTAAGGCTGAAAACAGACATCCAGAATTTGTATTATTATCAGCATTATTCTTATAATTCCATTGAGGTTATTCCAGGGGCAGGTAATACACTGCATGAGGCTTTGACCATTTTTTACCATTTTAGGTAAAAAGCTGCATTGACTGCACTTCTGCATTTTCTGCGATATGGTAGGACTGCAAGCAAAGCCTGAGACAAGATATGTCAAATACACTCTATACAGTATGCGAGTTCATTTTCCAAGATAGAAACATTGGTCACACTGAACATTGTTGAACGTTTTCGCTGCAATGCATCCTGGGACGCTTGGATCCAGGTTCTATCATTCATGCTGCGCCATTTCAACCAACCTGTGTGGCTCATATTCACTTTGGGTTGACGAGTGGCATGGTCATGGTGTAGGCCGAGCCTTTTTTGCCACTTCATCCGCCTCCGATCAAGCATAAAGACTTGCCCATAAGCATTCCCCACCCTAGAATAACTTAACCTACCCATTCCCCTATCTGAAATAACTGTACCTACCTCAAAAGAAGTGATAAGCAGCGATCAATTTGACTGTTGCTGGCTGCCGTCTCCCTCTTAAGGGCGAATTTCAAACGTTGTCCATCACAGAGACAAATGATCTGGCTCCAGCAGCGTCTAAAGGAGTACGTGTTTGCTCACTTCTAGCTCCAGTGGAGACTGACGGAAAAATGGCCGCTAACGACCTGTGGTCCTTGTTCCGGGTGCGCGTGTCACCATCGAGCCTTAATGACATCATAAAGCCGCTTCAAGTGCAAGACTTGCAGGCTTATATACAGTCTATCTATCTATCTATGTAATGTATCTTACTGCATAGATATATATCTAGCTATATAAATAGATAGTTATATATCAATATAGATATTTTTACAAATATCTAGCTTTACGTATAAATCTAAACTTCTACAGTTATGGTTTTGTAAGGCTGAAAACAGACATCCAGAATTTGTATTATTATCAGCATTATTCTTATAATTCCATTGAGGTTATTCCAGGGGCAGGTAATACACTGCATGAGGCTTTGACCATTTTTTACCATTTTAGGTAAAAAGCTGCATTGACTGCACTTCTGCATTTTCTGCGATATGGTAGGACTGCAAGCAAAGCCTGAGACAAGATATGTCAAATACACTCTATACAGTATGCGAGTTCATTTTCCAAGATAGAAACATTGGTCACACTGAACATTGTTGAACGTTTTCGCTGCAATGCATCCTGGGACGCTTGGATCCAGGTTCTATCATTCATGCTGCGCCATTTCAACCAACCTGTGTGGCTCATATTCACTTTGGGTTGACGAGTGGCATGGTCATGGTGTAGGCCGAGCCTTTTTTGCCACTTCATCCGCCTCCGATCAAGCATAAAGACTTGCCCATAAGCATTCCCCACCCTAGAATAACTTAACCTACCCATTCCCCTATCTGAAATAACTGTACCTACCTCAAAAGAAGTGATAAGCAGCGATCAATTTGACTGTTGCTGGCTGCCGTCTCCCGCTTAAGGGCGAATTTCAAACGTTGTCCATCACAGAGACAAATGATCTGGCTCCAGCAGCGTCTAAAGGAGTACCTGTTTGCTCACTTCTAGCTCCAGTGGAGACTGATGGAAAAATGGCCGCTAACAACCTGTGGTCCTTGTTCCGGGTGCGTGTGTCACCATCGAGCCTTAATGACATCATAAAGCCGCTTCAAGTGCAAGACTTGCAGGCTTATATACAGTCTATCTATCTATCTATGTAATGTATCTTACTGCATAGATATATATCTAGCTATATAAATAGATAGTTATATATCAATATAGATATTTTTACAAATATCTAGCTTTACGTATAAATCTAAACTTCTACAGTTATGGTTTTGTAAGGCTGAAAACAGACATCCAGAATTTGTATTATTATCAGCATTATTCTTATAATTCCATTGAGGTTATTCCAGGGGCAGGTAATACACTGCATGAGGCTTTGACCATTTTTTACCATTTTAGGTAAAAAGCTGCATTGACTGCACTTCTGCATTTTCTGCGATATGGTAGGACTGCAAGCAAAGCCTGAGACAAGATATGTCAAATACACTCTATACAGTATGCAAGTTCATTTTCCAAGATAGAAACATTGGTCACACTGAACATTGTTGAACGTTTTCGCTGCAATGCATCCTGGGACGCTTGGATCCAGGTTCTATCATTCATGCTGCGCCATTTCAACCAACCTGTGTGGCTCATATTCACTTTGGGTTGACGAGTGGCATGGTCATGGTGTAGGCCGAGCCTTTTTTGCCACTTCATCCGCCTCCGATCAAGCATAAAGACTTGCCCATAAGCATTCCCCAGCCTAGAATAACTTAACCTACCCATTCCTCTATCTGAAATAACTGTACCTACCTCAAAAGAAGTGATAAGCAGCGATCAATTTGACTGTTGCTGGCTGCCGTCTCCCGCTTAAGGGCGAATTTCAAACGTTGTCCATCACAGAGACAAATGATCTGGCTCCAGCAGCGTCTAAAGGAGTACCTGTTTGCTCACTTCTAGCTCCAGTGGAGACTGATGGAAAAATGGCCGCTAACAACCTGTGGTCCTTGTTCCGGGTGCGTGTGTCACCATCGAGCCTTAATGACATCATAAAGCCGCTTCAAGTGCAAGACTTGCAGGCTTATATACAGTCTATCTATCTATCTATGTAATGTATCTTACTGCATAGATATATATCTAGCTATATAAATAGATAGTTATATATCAATATAGATATTTTTACAAATATCTAGCTTTACGTATAAATCTAAACTTCTACAGTTATGGTTTTGTAAGGCTGAAAACAGACATCCAGAATTTGTATTATTATCAGCATTATTCTTATAATTCCATTGAGGTTATTCCAGGGGCAGGTAATACACTGCATGAGGCTTTGACCATTTTTTACCATTTTAGGTAAAAAGCTGCATTGACTGCACTTCTGCATTTTCTGCGATATGGTAGGACTGCAAGCAAAGCCTGAGACAAGATATGTCAAATACACTCTATACAGTATGCGAGTTCATTTTCCAAGATAGAAACATTGGTCACACTGAACATTGTTGAACGTTTTCGCTGCAATGCATCCTGGGACGCTTGGATCCAGGTTCTATCATTCATGCTGCGCCATTTCAACCAACCTGTGTGGCTCATATTCACTTTGGGTTGACGAGTGGCATGGTCATGGTGTAGGCCGAGCCTTTTTTGCCACTTCATCCGCCTCCGATCAAGCATAAAGACTTGCCCATAAGCATTCCCCACCCTAGAATAACTTAACCTACCCATTCCCCTATCTGAAATAACTGTACCTACCTCAAAAGAAGTGATAAGCAGCGATCAATTTGACTGTTGCTGGCTGCCGTCTCCCGCTTAAGGGCGAATTTCAAACGTTGTCCATCACAGAGACAAATGATCTGGCTCCAGCAGCGTCTAAAGGAGTACCTGTTTGCTCACTTCTAGCTCCAGTGGAGACTGACGGAAAAATGGCCGCTAACAACCTGTGGTCCTTGTTCCGGGTGCGCGTGTCACCATCGAGCCTTAATGACATCATAAAGCCGCTTCAAGTGCAAGACTTGCAGGCTTATATACAGTCTATCTATCTATCTATGTAATGTATCTTACTGCATAGATATATATCTAGCTATATAAATAGATAGTTATATATCAATATAGATATTTTTACAAATATCTAGCTTTACGTATAAATCTAAACTTCTACAGTTATGGTTTTGTAAGGCTGAAAACAGACATCCAGAATTTGTATTATTATCAGCATTATTCTTATAATTCCATTGAGGTTATTCCAGGGGCAGGTAATACACTGCATGAGGCTTTGACCATTTTTTACCATTTTAGGTAAAAAGCTGCATTGACTGCACTTCTGCATTTTCTGCGATATGGTAGGACTGCAAGCAAAGCCTGAGACAAGATATGTCAAATACACTCTATACAGTATGCGAGTTCATTTTCCAAGATAGAAACATTGGTCACACTGAACATTGTTGAACGTTTTCGCTGCAATGCATCCTGGGACGCTTGGATCCAGGTTCTATCATTCATGCTGCGCCATTTCAACCAACCTGTGTGGCTCATATTCACTTTGGGTTGACGAGTGGCATGGTCATGGTGTAGGCCGAGCCTTTTTTGCCACTTCATCCGCCTCCGATCAAGCATAAAGACTTGCCCATAAGCATTCCCCACCCTAGAATAACTTAACCTACCCATTCCCCTATCTGAAATAACTGTACCTACCTCAAAAGAAGTGATAAGCAGCGATCAATTTGACTGTTGCTGGCTGCCGTCTCCCTCTTAAGGGCGAATTTCAAACGTTGTCCATCACAGAGACAAATGATCTGGCTCCAGCAGCGTCTAAAGGAGTACGTGTTTGCTCACTTCTAGCTCCAGTGGAGACTGACGGAAAAATGGCCGCTAACGACCTGTGGTCCTTGTTCCGGGTGCGCGTGTCACCATCGAGCCTTAATGACATCATAAAGCCGCTTCAAGTGCAAGACTTGCAGGCTTATATACAGTCTATCTATCTATCTATGTAATGTATCTTACTGCATAGATATATATCTAGCTATATAAATAGATAGTTATATATCAATATAGATATTTTTACAAATATCTAGCTTTACGTATAAATCTAAACTTCTACAGTTATGGTTTTGTAAGGCTGAAAACAGACATCCAGAATTTGTATTATTATCAGCATTATTCTTATAATTCCATTGAGGTTATTCCAGGGGCAGGTAATACACTGCATGAGGCTTTGACCATTTTTTACCATTTTAGGTAAAAAGCTGCATTGACTGCACTTCTGCATTTTCTGCGATATGGTAGGACTGCAAGCAAAGCCTGAGACAAGATATGTCAAATACACTCTATACAGTATGCGAGTTCATTTTCCAAGATAGAAACATTGGTCACACTGAACATTGTTGAACGTTTTCGCTGCAATGCATCCTGGGACGCTTGGATCCAGGTTCTATCATTCATGCTGCGCCATTTCAACCAACCTGTGTGGCTCATATTCACTTTGGGTTGACGAGTGGCATGGTCATGGTGTAGGCCGAGCCTTTTTTGCCACTTCATCCGCCTCCGATCAAGCATAAAGACTTGCCCATAAGCATTCCCCACCCTAGAATAACTTAACCTACCCATTCCCCTATCTGAAATAACTGTACCTACCTCAAAAGAAGTGATAAGCAGCGATCAATTTGACTGTTGCTGGCTGCCGTCTCCCGCTTAAGGGCGAATTTCAAACGTTGTCCATCACAGAGACAAATGATCTGGCTCCAGCAGCGTCTAAAGGAGTACCTGTTTGCTCACTTCTAGCTCCAGTGGAGACTGATGGAAAAATGGCCGCTAACAACCTGTGGTCCTTGTTCCGGGTGCGTGTGTCACCATCGAGCCTTAATGACATCATAAAGCCGCTTCAAGTGCAAGACTTGCAGGCTTATATACAGTCTATCTATCTATCTATGTAATGTATCTTACTGCATAGATATATATCTAGCTATATAAATAGATAGTTATATATCAATATAGATATTTTTACAAATATCTAGCTTTACGTATAAATCTAAACTTCTACAGTTATGGTTTTGTAAGGCTGAAAACAGACATCCAGAATTTGTATTATTATCAGCATTATTCTTATAATTCCATTGAGGTTATTCCAGGGGCAGGTAATACACTGCATGAGGCTTTGACCATTTTTTACCATTTTAGGTAAAAAGCTGCATTGACTGCACTTCTGCATTTTCTGCGATATGGTAGGACTGCAAGCAAAGCCTGAGACAAGATATGTCAAATACACTCTATACAGTATGCAAGTTCATTTTCCAAGATAGAAACATTGGTCACACTGAACATTGTTGAACGTTTTCGCTGCAATGCATCCTGGGACGCTTGGATCCAGGTTCTATCATTCATGCTGCGCCATTTCAACCAACCTGTGTGGCTCATATTCACTTTGGGTTGACGAGTGGCATGGTCATGGTGTAGGCCGAGCCTTTTTTGCCACTTCATCCGCCTCCGATCAAGCATAAAGACTTGCCCATAAGCATTCCCCAGCCTAGAATAACTTAACCTACCCATTCCTCTATCTGAAATAACTGTACCTACCTCAAAAGAAGTGATAAGCAGCGATCAATTTGACTGTTGCTGGCTGCCGTCTCCCGCTTAAGGGCGAATTTCAAACGTTGTCCATCACAGAGACAAATGATCTGGCTCCAGCAGCGTCTAAAGGAGTACCTGTTTGCTCACTTCTAGCTCCAGTGGAGACTGATGGAAAAATGGCCGCTAACAACCTGTGGTCCTTGTTCCGGGTGCGTGTGTCACCATCGAGCCTTAATGACATCATAAAGCCGCTTCAAGTGCAAGACTTGCAGGCTTATATACAGTCTATCTATCTATCTATGTAATGTATCTTACTGCATAGATATATATCTAGCTATATAAATAGATAGTTATATATCAATATAGATATTTTTACAAATATCTAGCTTTACGTATAAATCTAAACTTCTACAGTTATGGTTTTGTAAGGCTGAAAACAGACATCCAGAATTTGTATTATTATCAGCATTATTCTTATAATTCCATTGAGGTTATTCCAGGGGCAGGTAATACACTGCATGAGGCTTTGACCATTTTTTACCATTTTAGGTAAAAAGCTGCATTGACTGCACTTCTGCATTTTCTGCGATATGGTAGGACTGCAAGCAAAGCCTGAGACAAGATATGTCAAATACACTCTATACAGTATGCGAGTTCATTTTCCAAGATAGAAACATTGGTCACACTGAACATTGTTGAACGTTTTCGCTGCAATGCATCCTGGGACGCTTGGATCCAGGTTCTATCATTCATGCTGCGCCATTTCAACCAACCTGTGTGGCTCATATTCACTTTGGGTTGACGAGTGGCATGGTCATGGTGTAGGCCGAGCCTTTTTTGCCACTTCATCCGCCTCCGATCAAGCATAAAGACTTGCCCATAAGCATTCCCCACCCTAGAATAACTTAACCTACCCATTCCCCTATCTGAAATAACTGTACCTACCTCAAAAGAAGTGATAAGCAGCGATCAATTTGACTGTTGCTGGCTGCCGTCTCCCGCTTAAGGGCGAATTTCAAACGTTGTCCATCACAGAGACAAATGATCTGGCTCCAGCAGCGTCTAAAGGAGTACCTGTTTGCTCACTTCTAGCTCCAGTGGAGACTGACGGAAAAATGGCCGCTAACAACCTGTGGTCCTTGTTCCGGGTGCGCGTGTCACCATCGAGCCTTAATGACATCATAAAGCCGCTTCAAGTGCAAGACTTGCAGGCTTATATACAGTCTATCTATCTATCTATGTAATGTATCTTACTGCATAGATATATATCTAGCTATATAAATAGATAGTTATATATCAATATAGATATTTTTACAAATATCTAGCTTTACGTATAAATCTAAACTTCTACAGTTATGGTTTTGTAAGGCTGAAAACAGACATCCAGAATTTGTATTATTATCAGCATTATTCTTATAATTCCATTGAGGTTATTCCAGGGGCAGGTAATACACTGCATGAGGCTTTGACCATTTTTTACCATTTTAGGTAAAAAGCTGCATTGACTGCACTTCTGCATTTTCTGCGATATGGTAGGACTGCAAGCAAAGCCTGAGACAAGATATGTCAAATACACTCTATACAGTATGCGAGTTCATTTTCCAAGATAGAAACATTGGTCACACTGAACATTGTTGAACGTTTTCGCTGCAATGCATCCTGGGACGCTTGGATCCAGGTTCTATCATTCATGCTGCGCCATTTCAACCAACCTGTGTGGCTCATATTCACTTTGGGTTGACGAGTGGCATGGTCATGGTGTAGGCCGAGCCTTTTTTGCCACTTCATCCGCCTCCGATCAAGCATAAAGACTTGCCCATAAGCATTCCCCACCCTAGAATAACTTAACCTACCCATTCCCCTATCTGAAATAACTGTACCTACCTCAAAAGAAGTGATAAGCAGCGATCAATTTGACTGTTGCTGGCTGCCGTCTCCCTCTTAAGGGCGAATTTCAAACGTTGTCCATCACAGAGACAAATGATCTGGCTCCAGCAGCGTCTAAAGGAGTACCTGTTTGCTCACTTCTAGCTCCAGTGGAGACTGACGGAAAAATGGCCGCTAACGACCTGTGGTCCTTGTTCCGGGTGCGCGTGTCACCATCGAGCCTTAATGACATCATAAAGCCGCTTCAAGTGCAAGACTTGCAGGCTTATATACAGTCTATCTATCTATCTATGTAATGTATCTTACTGCATAGATATATATCTAGCTATATAAATAGATAGTTATATATCAATATAGATATTTTTACAAATATCTAGCTTTACGTATAAATCTAAACTTCTACAGTTATGGTTTTGTAAGGCTGAAAACAGACATCCAGAATTTGTATTATTATCAGCATTATTCTTATAATTCCATTGAGGTTATTCCAGGGGCAGGTAATACACTGCATGAGGCTTTGACCATTTTTTACCATTTTAGGTAAAAAGCTGCATTGACTGCACTTCTGCATTTTCTGCGATATGGTAGGACTGCAAGCAAAGCCTGAGACAAGATATGTCAAATACACTCTATACAGTATGCGAGTTCATTTTCCAAGATAGAAACATTGGTCACACTGAACATTGTTGAACGTTTTCGCTGCAATGCATCCTGGGACGCTTGGATCCAGGTTCTATCATTCATGCTGCGCCATTTCAACCAACCTGTGTGGCTCATATTCACTTTGGGTTGACGAGTGGCATGGTCATGGTGTAGGCCGAGCCTTTTTTGCCACTTCATCCGCCTCCGATCAAGCATAAAGACTTGCCCATAAGCATTCCCCACCCTAGAATAACTTAACCTACCCATTCCCCTATCTGAAATAACTGTACCTACCTCAAAAGAAGTGATAAGCAGCGATCAATTTGACTGTTGCTGGCTGCCGTCTCCCGCTTAAGGGCGAATTTCAAACGTTGTCCATCACAGAGACAAATGATCTGGCTCCAGCAGCGTCTAAAGGAGTACCTGTTTGCTCACTTCTAGCTCCAGTGGAGACTGATGGAAAAATGGCCGCTAACAACCTGTGGTCCTTGTTCCGGGTGCGTGTGTCACCATCGAGCCTTAATGACATCATAAAGCCGCTTCAAGTGCAAGACTTGCAGGCTTATATACAGTCTATCTATCTATCTATGTAATGTATCTTACTGCATAGATATATATCTAGCTATATAAATAGATAGTTATATATCAATATAGATATTTTTACAAATATCTAGCTTTACGTATAAATCTAAACTTCTACAGTTATGGTTTTGTAAGGCTGAAAACAGACATCCAGAATTTGTATTATTATCAGCATTATTCTTATAATTCCATTGAGGTTATTCCAGGGGCAGGTAATACACTGCATGAGGCTTTGACCATTTTTTACCATTTTAGGTAAAAAGCTGCATTGACTGCACTTCTGCATTTTCTGCGATATGGTAGGACTGCAAGCAAAGCCTGAGACAAGATATGTCAAATACACTCTATACAGTATGCAAGTTCATTTTCCAAGATAGAAACATTGGTCACACTGAACATTGTTGAACGTTTTCGCTGCAATGCATCCTGGGACGCTTGGATCCAGGTTCTATCATTCATGCTGCGCCATTTCAACCAACCTGTGTGGCTCATATTCACTTTGGGTTGACGAGTGGCATGGTCATGGTGTAGGCCGAGCCTTTTTTGCCACTTCATCCGCCTCCGATCAAGCATAAAGACTTGCCCATAAGCATTCCCCAGCCTAGAATAACTTAACCTACCCATTCCTCTATCTGAAATAACTGTACCTACCTCAAAAGAAGTGATAAGCAGCGATCAATTTGACTGTTGCTGGCTGCCGTCTCCCGCTTAAGGGCGAATTTCAAACGTTGTCCATCACAGAGACAAATGATCTGGCTCCAGCAGCGTCTAAAGGAGTACCTGTTTGCTCACTTCTAGCTCCAGTGGAGACTGATGGAAAAATGGCCGCTAACAACCTGTGGTCCTTGTTCCGGGTGCGTGTGTCACCATCGAGCCTTAATGACATCATAAAGCCGCTTCAAGTGCAAGACTTGCAGGCTTATATACAGTCTATCTATCTATCTATGTAATGTATCTTACTGCATAGATATATATCTAGCTATATAAATAGATAGTTATATATCAATATAGATATTTTTACAAATATCTAGCTTTACGTATAAATCTAAACTTCTACAGTTATGGTTTTGTAAGGCTGAAAACAGACATCCAGAATTTGTATTATTATCAGCATTATTCTTATAATTCCATTGAGGTTATTCCAGGGGCAGGTAATACACTGCATGAGGCTTTGACCATTTTTTACCATTTTAGGTAAAAAGCTGCATTGACTGCACTTCTGCATTTTCTGCGATATGGTAGGACTGCAAGCAAAGCCTGAGACAAGATATGTCAAATACACTCTATACAGTATGCGAGTTCATTTTCCAAGATAGAAACATTGGTCACACTGAACATTGTTGAACGTTTTCGCTGCAATGCATCCTGGGACGCTTGGATCCAGGTTCTATCATTCATGCTGCGCCATTTCAACCAACCTGTGTGGCTCATATTCACTTTGGGTTGACGAGTGGCATGGTCATGGTGTAGGCCGAGCCTTTTTTGCCACTTCATCCGCCTCCGATCAAGCATAAAGACTTGCCCATAAGCATTCCCCACCCTAGAATAACTTAACCTACCCATTCCCCTATCTGAAATAACTGTACCTACCTCAAAAGAAGTGATAAGCAGCGATCAATTTGACTGTTGCTGGCTGCCGTCTCCCGCTTAAGGGCGAATTTCAAACGTTGTCCATCACAGAGACAAATGATCTGGCTCCAGCAGCGTCTAAAGGAGTACCTGTTTGCTCACTTCTAGCTCCAGTGGAGACTGACGGAAAAATGGCCGCTAACAACCTGTGGTCCTTGTTCCGGGTGCGCGTGTCACCATCGAGCCTTAATGACATCATAAAGCCGCTTCAAGTGCAAGACTTGCAGGCTTATATACAGTCTATCTATCTATCTATGTAATGTATCTTACTGCATAGATATATATCTAGCTATATAAATAGATAGTTATATATCAATATAGATATTTTTACAAATATCTAGCTTTACGTATAAATCTAAACTTCTACAGTTATGGTTTTGTAAGGCTGAAAACAGACATCCAGAATTTGTATTATTATCAGCATTATTCTTATAATTCCATTGAGGTTATTCCAGGGGCAGGTAATACACTGCATGAGGCTTTGACCATTTTTTACCATTTTAGGTAAAAAGCTGCATTGACTGCACTTCTGCATTTTCTGCGATATGGTAGGACTGCAAGCAAAGCCTGAGACAAGATATGTCAAATACACTCTATACAGTATGCGAGTTCATTTTCCAAGATAGAAACATTGGTCACACTGAACATTGTTGAACGTTTTCGCTGCAATGCATCCTGGGACGCTTGGATCCAGGTTCTATCATTCATGCTGCGCCATTTCAACCAACCTGTGTGGCTCATATTCACTTTGGGTTGACGAGTGGCATGGTCATGGTGTAGGCCGAGCCTTTTTTGCCACTTCATCCGCCTCCGATCAAGCATAAAGACTTGCCCATAAGCATTCCCCACCCTAGAATAACTTAACCTACCCATTCCCCTATCTGAAATAACTGTACCTACCTCAAAAGAAGTGATAAGCAGCGATCAATTTGACTGTTGCTGGCTGCCGTCTCCCTCTTAAGGGCGAATTTCAAACGTTGTCCATCACAGAGACAAATGATCTGGCTCCAGCAGCGTCTAAAGGAGTACGTGTTTGCTCACTTCTAGCTCCAGTGGAGACTGACGGAAAAATGGCCGCTAACGACCTGTGGTCCTTGTTCCGGGTGCGCGTGTCACCATCGAGCCTTAATGACATCATAAAGCCGCTTCAAGTGCAAGACTTGCAGGCTTATATACAGTCTATCTATCTATCTATGTAATGTATCTTACTGCATAGATATATATCTAGCTATATAAATAGATAGTTATATATCAATATAGATATTTTTACAAATATCTAGCTTTACGTATAAATCTAAACTTCTACAGTTATGGTTTTGTAAGGCTGAAAACAGACATCCAGAATTTGTATTATTATCAGCATTATTCTTATAATTCCATTGAGGTTATTCCAGGGGCAGGTAATACACTGCATGAGGCTTTGACCATTTTTTACCATTTTAGGTAAAAAGCTGCATTGACTGCACTTCTGCATTTTCTGCGATATGGTAGGACTGCAAGCAAAGCCTGAGACAAGATATGTCAAATACACTCTATACAGTATGCGAGTTCATTTTCCAAGATAGAAACATTGGTCACACTGAACATTGTTGAACGTTTTCGCTGCAATGCATCCTGGGACGCTTGGATCCAGGTTCTATCATTCATGCTGCGCCATTTCAACCAACCTGTGTGGCTCATATTCACTTTGGGTTGACGAGTGGCATGGTCATGGTGTAGGCCGAGCCTTTTTTGCCACTTCATCCGCCTCCGATCAAGCATAAAGACTTGCCCATAAGCATTCCCCACCCTAGAATAACTTAACCTACCCATTCCCCTATCTGAAATAACTGTACCTACCTCAAAAGAAGTGATAAGCAGCGATCAATTTGACTGTTGCTGGCTGCCGTCTCCCGCTTAAGGGCGAATTTCAAACGTTGTCCATCACAGAGACAAATGATCTGGCTCCAGCAGCGTCTAAAGGAGTACCTGTTTGCTCACTTCTAGCTCCAGTGGAGACTGATGGAAAAATGGCCGCTAACAACCTGTGGTCCTTGTTCCGGGTGCGTGTGTCACCATCGAGCCTTAATGACATCATAAAGCCGCTTCAAGTGCAAGACTTGCAGGCTTATATACAGTCTATCTATCTATCTATGTAATGTATCTTACTGCATAGATATATATCTAGCTATATAAATAGATAGTTATATATCAATATAGATATTTTTACAAATATCTAGCTTTACGTATAAATCTAAACTTCTACAGTTATGGTTTTGTAAGGCTGAAAACAGACATCCAGAATTTGTATTATTATCAGCATTATTCTTATAATTCCATTGAGGTTATTCCAGGGGCAGGTAATACACTGCATGAGGCTTTGACCATTTTTTACCATTTTAGGTAAAAAGCTGCATTGACTGCACTTCTGCATTTTCTGCGATATGGTAGGACTGCAAGCAAAGCCTGAGACAAGATATGTCAAATACACTCTATACAGTATGCAAGTTCATTTTCCAAGATAGAAACATTGGTCACACTGAACATTGTTGAACGTTTTCGCTGCAATGCATCCTGGGACGCTTGGATCCAGGTTCTATCATTCATGCTGCGCCATTTCAACCAACCTGTGTGGCTCATATTCACTTTGGGTTGACGAGTGGCATGGTCATGGTGTAGGCCGAGCCTTTTTTGCCACTTCATCCGCCTCCGATCAAGCATAAAGACTTGCCCATAAGCATTCCCCAGCCTAGAATAACTTAACCTACCCATTCCTCTATCTGAAATAACTGTACCTACCTCAAAAGAAGTGATAAGCAGCGATCAATTTGACTGTTGCTGGCTGCCGTCTCCCTCTTAAGGGCGAATTTCAAACGTTGTCCATCACAGAGACAAATGATCTGGCTCCAGCAGCGTCTAAAGGAGTACGTGTTTGCTCACTTCTAGCTCCAGTGGAGACTGACGGAAAAATGGCCGCTAACGACCTGTGGTCCTTGTTCCGGGTGCGCGTGTCACCATTGAGCCTTAATGACATCATAAAGCCGCTTCAAGTGCAAGACTTGCAGGCTTATATACAGTCTATCTATCTATCTATGTAATGTATCTTACTGCATAGATATATATCTAGCTATATAAATAGATAGTTATATATCAATATAGATATTTTTACAAATATCTAGCTTTACGTATAAATCTAAACTTCTACAGTTATGGTTTTGTAAGGCTGAAAACAGACATCCAGAATTTGTATTATTATCAGCATTATTCTTATAATTCCATTGAGGTTATTCCAGGGGCAGGTAATACACTGCATGAGGCTTTGACCATTTTTTACCATTTTAGGTAAAAAGCTGCATTGACTGCACTTCTGCATTTTCTGCGATATGGTAGGACTGCAAGCAAAGCCTGAGACAAGATATGTCAAATACACTCTATACAGTATGCGAGTTCATTTTCCAAGATAGAAACATTGGTCACACTGAACATTGTTGAACGTTTTCGCTGCAATGCATCCTGGGACGCTTGGATCCAGGTTCTATCATTCATGCTGCGCCATTTCAACCAACCTGTGTGGCTCATATTCACTTTGGGTTGACGAGTGGCATGGTCATGGTGTAGGCCGAGCCTTTTTTGCCACTTCATCCGCCTCCGATCAAGCATAAAGACTTGCCCATAAGCATTCCCCACCCTAGAATAACTTAACCTACCCATTCCCCTATCTGAAATAACTGTACCTACCTCAAAAGAAGTGATAAGCAGCGATCAATTTGACTGTTGCTGGCTGCCGTCTCCCGCTTAAGGGCGAATTTCAAACGTTGTCCATCACAGAGACAAATGATCTGGCTCCAGCAGCGTCTAAAGGAGTACCTGTTTGCTCACTTCTAGCTCCAGTGGAGACTGACGGAAAAATGGCCGCTAACAACCTGTGGTCCTTGTTCCGGGTGCGCGTGTCACCATCGAGCCTTAATGACATCATAAAGCCGCTTCAAGTGCAAGACTTGCAGGCTTATATACAGTCTATCTATCTATCTATGTAATGTATCTTACTGCATAGATATATATCTAGCTATATAAATAGATAGTTATATATCAATATAGATATTTTTACAAATATCTAGCTTTACGTATAAATCTAAACTTCTACAGTTATGGTTTTGTAAGGCTGAAAACAGACATCCAGAATTTGTATTATTATCAGCATTATTCTTATAATTCCATTGAGGTTATTCCAGGGGCAGGTAATACACTGCATGAGGCTTTGACCATTTTTTACCATTTTAGGTAAAAAGCTGCATTGACTGCACTTCTGCATTTTCTGCGATATGGTAGGACTGCAAGCAAAGCCTGAGACAAGATATGTCAAATACACTCTATACAGTATGCGAGTTCATTTTCCAAGATAGAAACATTGGTCACACTGAACATTGTTGAACGTTTTCGCTGCAATGCATCCTGGGACGCTTGGATCCAGGTTCTATCATTCATGCTGCGCCATTTCAACCAACCTGTGTGGCTCATATTCACTTTGGGTTGACGAGTGGCATGGTCATGGTGTAGGCCGAGCCTTTTTTGCCACTTCATCCGCCTCCGATCAAGCATAAAGACTTGCCCATAAGCATTCCCCACCCTAGAATAACTTAACCTACCCATTCCCCTATCTGAAATAACTGTACCTACCTCAAAAGAAGTGATAAGCAGCGATCAATTTGACTGTTGCTGGCTGCCGTCTCCCTCTTAAGGGCGAATTTCAAACGTTGTCCATCACAGAGACAAATGATCTGGCTCCAGCAGCGTCTAAAGGAGTACGTGTTTGCTCACTTCTAGCTCCAGTGGAGACTGACGGAAAAATGGCCGCTAACGACCTGTGGTCCTTGTTCCGGGTGCGCGTGTCACCATCGAGCCTTAATGACATCATAAAGCCGCTTCAAGTGCAAGACTTGCAGGCTTATATACAGTCTATCTATCTATCTATGTAATGTATCTTACTGCATAGATATATATCTAGCTATATAAATAGATAGTTATATATCAATATAGATATTTTTACAAATATCTAGCTTTACGTATAAATCTAAACTTCTACAGTTATGGTTTTGTAAGGCTGAAAACAGACATCCAGAATTTGTATTATTATCAGCATTATTCTTATAATTCCATTGAGGTTATTCCAGGGGCAGGTAATACACTGCATGAGGCTTTGACCATTTTTTACCATTTTAGGTAAAAAGCTGCATTGACTGCACTTCTGCATTTTCTGCGATATGGTAGGACTGCAAGCAAAGCCTGAGACAAGATATGTCAAATACACTCTATACAGTATGCGAGTTCATTTTCCAAGATAGAAACATTGGTCACACTGAACATTGTTGAACGTTTTCGCTGCAATGCATCCTGGGACGCTTGGATCCAGGTTCTATCATTCATGCTGCGCCATTTCAACCAACCTGTGTGGCTCATATTCACTTTGGGTTGACGAGTGGCATGGTCATGGTGTAGGCCGAGCCTTTTTTGCCACTTCATCCGCCTCCGATCAAGCATAAAGACTTGCCCATAAGCATTCCCCACCCTAGAATAACTTAACCTACCCATTCCCCTATCTGAAATAACTGTACCTACCTCAAAAGAAGTGATAAGCAGCGATCAATTTGACTGTTGCTGGCTGCCGTCTCCCGCTTAAGGGCGAATTTCAAACGTTGTCCATCACAGAGACAAATGATCTGGCTCCAGCAGCGTCTAAAGGAGTACCTGTTTGCTCACTTCTAGCTCCAGTGGAGACTGATGGAAAAATGGCCGCTAACAACCTGTGGTCCTTGTTCCGGGTGCGTGTGTCACCATCGAGCCTTAATGACATCATAAAGCCGCTTCAAGTGCAAGACTTGCAGGCTTATATACAGTCTATCTATCTATCTATGTAATGTATCTTACTGCATAGATATATATCTAGCTATATAAATAGATAGTTATATATCAATATAGATATTTTTACAAATATCTAGCTTTACGTATAAATCTAAACTTCTACAGTTATGGTTTTGTAAGGCTGAAAACAGACATCCAGAATTTGTATTATTATCAGCATTATTCTTATAATTCCATTGAGGTTATTCCAGGGGCAGGTAATACACTGCATGAGGCTTTGACCATTTTTTACCATTTTAGGTAAAAAGCTGCATTGACTGCACTTCTGCATTTTCTGCGATATGGTAGGACTGCAAGCAAAGCCTGAGACAAGATATGTCAAATACACTCTATACAGTATGCAAGTTCATTTTCCAAGATAGAAACATTGGTCACACTGAACATTGTTGAACGTTTTCGCTGCAATGCATCCTGGGACGCTTGGATCCAGGTTCTATCATTCATGCTGCGCCATTTCAACCAACCTGTGTGGCTCATATTCACTTTGGGTTGACGAGTGGCATGGTCATGGTGTAGGCCGAGCCTTTTTTGCCACTTCATCCGCCTCCGATCAAGCATAAAGACTTGCCCATAAGCATTCCCCAGCCTAGAATAACTTAACCTACCCATTCCTCTATCTGAAATAACTGTACCTACCTCAAAAGAAGTGATAAGCAGCGATCAATTTGACTGTTGCTGGCTGCCGTCTCCCGCTTAAGGGCGAATTTCAAACGTTGTCCATCACAGAGACAAATGATCTGGCTCCAGCAGCGTCTAAAGGAGTACCTGTTTGCTCACTTCTAGCTCCAGTGGAGACTGATGGAAAAATGGCCGCTAACAACCTGTGGTCCTTGTTCCGGGTGCGTGTGTCACCATCGAGCCTTAATGACATCATAAAGCCGCTTCAAGTGCAAGACTTGCAGGCTTATATACAGTCTATCTATCTATCTATGTAATGTATCTTACTGCATAGATATATATCTAGCTATATAAATAGATAGTTATATATCAATATAGATATTTTTACAAATATCTAGCTTTACGTATAAATCTAAACTTCTACAGTTATGGTTTTGTAAGGCTGAAAACAGACATCCAGAATTTGTATTATTATCAGCATTATTCTTATAATTCCATTGAGGTTATTCCAGGGGCAGGTAATACACTGCATGAGGCTTTGACCATTTTTTACCATTTTAGGTAAAAAGCTGCATTGACTGCACTTCTGCATTTTCTGCGATATGGTAGGACTGCAAGCAAAGCCTGAGACAAGATATGTCAAATACACTCTATACAGTATGCGAGTTCATTTTCCAAGATAGAAACATTGGTCACACTGAACATTGTTGAACGTTTTCGCTGCAATGCATCCTGGGACGCTTGGATCCAGGTTCTATCATTCATGCTGCGCCATTTCAACCAACCTGTGTGGCTCATATTCACTTTGGGTTGACGAGTGGCATGGTCATGGTGTAGGCCGAGCCTTTTTTGCCACTTCATCCGCCTCCGATCAAGCATAAAGACTTGCCCATAAGCATTCCCCACCCTAGAATAACTTAACCTACCCATTCCCCTATCTGAAATAACTGTACCTACCTCAAAAGAAGTGATAAGCAGCGATCAATTTGACTGTTGCTGGCTGCCGTCTCCCGCTTAAGGGCGAATTTCAAACGTTGTCCATCACAGAGACAAATGATCTGGCTCCAGCAGCGTCTAAAGGAGTACCTGTTTGCTCACTTCTAGCTCCAGTGGAGACTGACGGAAAAATGGCCGCTAACGACCTGTGGTCCTTGTTCCGGGTGCGCGTGTCACCATCGAGCCTTAATGACATCATAAAGCCGCTTCAAGTGCAAGACTTGCAGGCTTATATACAGTCTATCTATCTATCTATGTAATGTATCTTACTGCATAGATATATATCTAGCTATATAAATAGATAGTTATATATCAATATAGATATTTTTACAAAAATCTAGCTTTACGTATAAATCTAAACTTCTACAGTTATGGTTTTGTAAGGCTGAAAACAGACATCCAGAATTTGTATTATTATCAGCATTATTCTTATAATTGCCATTGAGGTTATTCTAGGGGCAGGTAATAAACTGCATGAGGCTTTGACCAATTTTTACCATTTTAGGTAAAAAGCTGCATTGACTGCACTTCTGCATTTTCTGCGATATGGTAGGACTGCAAGCAAAGCCTGAGACAAGATATGTCAAATACACTCTATACAGTATGCGAGTTCATTTTCCAAGATAGAAACATTGGTCACACTGAACATTGTTGAACGTTTTCGCTGCAATGCATCCTGGGACGCTTGGATCCAGGTTCTATCATTCATGCTGTGCCATTTCAACCAACCTGTGTGGCTCATATTCACTTTGGGTTGACGAGTGGCATGGTCATGGTGTAGGCCGAGCCTTTTTTGCCACTTCATCCGCCTCCGATCAAGCATAAAGACTTGCCCATAAGCATTCCCCACCCTAGAATAACTTAACCTACCCATTCCCCTATCTGAAATAACTGTACCTACCTCAAAAGAAGTGATAAGCAGCGATCAATTTGACTGTTGCTGGCTGCCGTCTCCCGCTTAAGGGCGAATTTCAAACGTTGTCCATCACAGAGACAAATGATCTGGCTCCAGCAGCGTCTAAAGGAGTACCTGTTTGCTCACTTCTAGCTCCAGTGGAGACTGACGGAAAAATGGCCGCTAACAACCTGTGGTCCTTGTTCCGGGTGCGCGTGTCACCATCGAGCCTTAATGACATCATAAAGCCGCTTCAAGTGCAAGACTTGCAGGCTTATATACAGTCTATCTATCTATCTATGTAATGTATCTTACTGCATAGATATATATCTAGCTATATAAATAGATAGTTATATATCAATATAGATATTTTTACAAATATCTAGCTTTACGTATAAATCTAAACTTCTACAGTTATGGTTTTGTAAGGCTGAAAACAGACATCCAGAATTTGTATTATTATCAGCATTATTCTTATAATTGCCATTGAGGTTATTCTAGGGGCAGGTAATAAACTGCATGAGGCTTTGACCAATTTTTACCATTTTAGGTAAAAAGCTGCATTGACTGCACTTCTGCATTTTCTGCGATATGGTAGGACTGCAAGCAAAGCCTGAGACAAGATATGTCAAATACACTCTATACAGTATGCGAGTTCATTTTCCAAGATAGAAACATTGGTCACACTGAACATTGTTGAACGTTTTCGCTGCAATGCATCCTGGGACGCTTGGATCCAGGTTCTATCATTCATGCTGCGCCATTTCAACCAACCTGTGTGGCTCATATTCACTTTGGGTTGACGAGTGGCATGGTCATGGTGTAGGCCGAGCCTTTTTTGCCACTTCATCCGCCTCCGATCAAGCATAAAGACTTGCCCATAAGCATTCCCCACCCTAGAATAACTTAACCTACCCATTCCCCTATCTGAAATAACTGTACCTACCTCAAAAGAAGTGATAAGCAGCGATCAATTTGACTGTTGCTGGCTGCCGTCTCCCGCTTAAGGGCGAATTTCAAACGTTGTCCATCACAGAGACAAATGATCTGGCTCCAGCAGCGTCTAAAGGAGTACCTGTTTGCTCACTTCTAGCTCCAGTGGAGACTGATGGAAAAATGGCCGCTAACAACCTGTGGTCCTTGTTCCGGGTGCGTGTGTCACCATCGAGCCTTAATGACATCATAAAGCCGCTTCAAGTGCAAGACTTGCAGGCTTATATACAGTCTATCTATCTATCTATGTAATGTATCTTACTGCATAGATATATATCTAGCTATATAAATAGATAGTTATATATCAATATAGATATTTTTACAAATATCTAGCTTTACGTATAAATCTAAACTTCTACAGTTATGGTTTTGTAAGGCTGAAAACAGACATCCAGAATTTGTATTATTATCAGCATTATTCTTATAATTCCATTGAGGTTATTCCAGGGGCAGGTAATACACTGCATGAGGCTTTGACCATTTTTTACCATTTTAGGTAAAAAGCTGCATTGACTGCACTTCTGCATTTTCTGCGATATGGTAGGACTGCAAGCAAAGCCTGAGACAAGATATGTCAAATACACTCTATACAGTATGCAAGTTCATTTTCCAAGATAGAAACATTGGTCACACTGAACATTGTTGAACGTTTTCGCTGCAATGCATCCTGGGACGCTTGGATCCAGGTTCTATCATTCATGCTGCGCCATTTCAACCAACCTGTGTGGCTCATATTCACTTTGGGTTGACGAGTGGCATGGTCATGGTGTAGGCCGAGCCTTTTTTGCCACTTCATCCGCCTCCGATCAAGCATAAAGACTTGCCCATAAGCATTCCCCACCCTAGAATAACTTAACCTACCCATTCCTCTATCTGAAATAACTGTACCTACCTCAAAAGAAGTGATAAGCAGCGATCAATTTGACTGTTGCTGGCTGCCGTCTCCCGCTTAAGGGCGAATTTCAAACGTTGTCCATCACAGAGACAAATGATCTGGCTCCAGCAGCGTCTAAAGGAGTACCTGTTTGCTCACTTCTAGCTCCAGTGGAGACTGATGGAAAAATGGCCGCTAACAACCTGTGGTCCTTGTTCCGGGTGCGTGTGTCACCATCGAGCCTTAATGACATCATAAAGCCGCTTCAAGTGCAAGACTTGCAGGCTTATATACAGTCTATCTATCTATCTATGTAATGTATCTTACTGCATAGATATATATCTAGCTATATAAATAGATAGTTATATATCAATATAGATATTTTTACAAATATCTAGCTTTACGTATAAATCTAAACTTCTACAGTTATGGTTTTGTAAGGCTGAAAACAGACATCCAGAATTTGTATTATTATCAGCATTATTCTTATAATTCCATTGAGGTTATTCCAGGGGCAGGTAATACACTGCATGAGGCTTTGACCATTTTTTACCATTTTAGGTAAAAAGCTGCATTGACTGCACTTCTGCATTTTCTGCGATATGGTAGGACTGCAAGCAAAGCCTGAGACAAGATATGTCAAATACACTCTATACAGTATGCGAGTTCATTTTCCAAGATAGAAACATTGGTCACACTGAACATTGTTGAACGTTTTCGCTGCAATGCATCCTGGGACGCTTGGATCCAGGTTCTATCATTCATGCTGCGCCATTTCAACCAACCTGTGTGGCTCATATTCACTTTGGGTTGACGAGTGGCATGGTCATGGTGTAGGCCGAGCCTTTTTTGCCACTTCATCCGCCTCCGATCAAGCATAAAGACTTGCCCATAAGCATTCCCCACCCTAGAATAACTTAACCTACCCATTCCCCTATCTGAAATAACTGTACCTACCTCAAAAGAAGTGATAAGCAGCGATCAATTTGACTGTTGCTGGCTGCCGTCTCCCTCTTAAGGGCGAATTTCAAACGTTGTCCATCACAGAGACAAATGATCTGGCTCCAGCAGCGTCTAAAGGAGTACGTGTTTGCTCACTTCTAGCTCCAGTGGAGACTGACGGAAAAATGGCCGCTAACGACCTGTGGTCCTTGTTCCGGGTGCGCGTGTCACCATCGAGCCTTAATGACATCATAAAGCCGCTTCAAGTGCAAGACTTGCAGGCTTATATACAGTCTATCTATCTATCTATGTAATGTATCTTACTGCATAGATATATATCTAGCTATATAAATAGATAGTTATATATCAATATAGATATTTTTACAAATATCTAGCTTTACGTATAAATCTAAACTTCTACAGTTATGGTTTTGTAAGGCTGAAAACAGACATCCAGAATTTGTATTATTATCAGCATTATTCTTATAATTGCCATTGAGGTTATTCTAGGGGCAGGTAATAAACTGCATGAGGCTTTGACCAATTTTTACCATTTTAGGTAAAAAGCTGCATTGACTGCACTTCTGCATTTTCTGCGATATGGTAGGACTGCAAGCAAAGCCTGAGACAAGATATGTCAAATACACTCTATACAGTATGCGAGTTCATTTTCCAAGATAGAAACATTGGTCACACTGAACATTGTTGAACGTTTTCGCTGCAATGCATCCTGGGACGCTTGGATCCAGGTTCTATCATTCATGCTGCGCCATTTCAACCAACCTGTGTGGCTCATATTCACTTTGGGTTGACGAGTGGCATGGTCATGGTGTAGGCCGAGCCTTTTTTGCCACTTCATCCGCCTCCGATCAAGCATAAAGACTTGCCCATAAGCATTCCCCACCCTAGAATAACTTAACCTACCCATTCCCCTATCTGAAATAACTGTACCTACCTCAAAAGAAGTGATAAGCAGCGATCAATTTGACTGTTGCTGGCTGCCGTCTCCCGCTTAAGGGCGAATTTCAAACGTTGTCCATCACAGAGACAAATGATCTGGCTCCAGCAGCGTCTAAAGGAGTACCTGTTTGCTCACTTCTAGCTCCAGTGGAGACTGATGGAAAAATGGCCGCTAACAACCTGTGGTCCTTGTTCCGGGTGCGTGTGTCACCATCGAGCCTTAATGACATCATAAAGCCGCTTCAAGTGCAAGACTTGCAGGCTTATATACAGTCTATCTATCTATCTATGTAATGTATCTTACTGCATAGATATATATCTAGCTATATAAATAGATAGTTATATATCAATATAGATATTTTTACAAATATCTAGCTTTACGTATAAATCTAAACTTCTACAGTTATGGTTTTGTAAGGCTGAAAACAGACATCCAGAATTTGTATTATTATCAGCATTATTCTTATAATTCCATTGAGGTTATTCCAGGGGCAGGTAATACACTGCATGAGGCTTTGACCATTTTTTACCATTTTAGGTAAAAAGCTGCATTGACTGCACTTCTGCATTTTCTGCGATATGGTAGGACTGCAAGCAAAGCCTGAGACAAGATATGTCAAATACACTCTATACAGTATGCAAGTTCATTTTCCAAGATAGAAACATTGGTCACACTGAACATTGTTGAACGTTTTCGCTGCAATGCATCCTGGGACGCTTGGATCCAGGTTCTATCATTCATGCTGCGCCATTTCAACCAACCTGTGTGGCTCATATTCACTTTGGGTTGACGAGTGGCATGGTCATGGTGTAGGCCGAGCCTTTTTTGCCACTTCATCCGCCTCCGATCAAGCATAAAGACTTGCCCATAAGCATTCCCCACCCTAGAATAACTTAACCTACCCATTCCCCTATCTGAAATAACTGTACCTACCTCAAAAGAAGTGATAAGCAGCGATCAATTTGACTGTTGCTGGCTGCCGTCTCCCGCTTAAGGGCGAATTTCAAACGTTGTCCATCACAGAGACAAATGATCTGGCTCCAGCAGCGTCTAAAGGAGTACCTGTTTGCTCACTTCTAGCTCCAGTGGAGACTGACGGAAAAATGGCCGCTAACAACCTGTGGTCCTTGTTCCGGGTGCGCGTGTCACCATCGAGCCTTAATGACATCATAAAGCCGCTTCAAGTGCAAGACTTGCAGGCTTATATACAGTCTATCTATCTATCTATGTAATGTATCTTACTGCATAGATATATATCTAGCTATATAAATAGATAGTTATATATCAATATAGATATTTTTACAAATATCTAGCTTTACGTATAAATCTAAACTTCTACAGTTATGGTTTTGTAAGGCTGAAAACAGACATCCAGAATTTGTATTATTATCAGCATTATTCTTATAATTCCATTGAGGTTATTCCAGGGGCAGGTAATACACTGCATGAGGCTTTGACCATTTTTTACCATTTTAGGTAAAAAGCTGCATTGACTGCACTTCTGCATTTTCTGCGATATGGTAGGACTGCAAGCAAAGCCTGAGACAAGATATGTCAAATACACTCTATACAGTATGCGAGTTCATTTTCCAAGATAGAAACATTGGTCACACTGAACATTGTTGAACGTTTTCGCTGCAATGCATCCTGGGACGCTTGGATCCAGGTTCTATCATTCATGCTGCGCCATTTCAACCAACCTGTGTGGCTCATATTCACTTTGGGTTGACGAGTGGCATGGTCATGGTGTAGGCCGAGCCTTTTTTGCCACTTCATCCGCCTCCGATCAAGCATAAAGACTTGCCCATAAGCATTCCCCACCCTAGAATAACTTAACCTACCCATTCCCCTATCTGAAATAACTGTACCTACCTCAAAAGAAGTGATAAGCAGCGATCAATTTGACTGTTGCTGGCTGCCGTCTCCCGCTTAAGGGCGAATTTCAAACGTTGTCCATCACAGAGACAAATGATCTGGCTCCAGCAGCGTCTAAAGGAGTACCTGTTTGCTCACTTCTAGCTCCAGTGGAGACTGACGGAAAAATGGCCGCTAACAACCTGTGGTCCTTGTTCCGGGTGCGCGTGTCACCATCGAGCCTTAATGACATCATAAAGCCGCTTCAAGTGCAAGACTTGCAGGCTTATATACAGTCTATCTATCTATCTATGTAATGTATCTTACTGCATAGATATATATCTAGCTATATAAATAGATAGTTATATATCAATATAGATATTTTTACAAATATCTAGCTTTACGTATAAATCTAAACTTCTACAGTTATGGTTTTGTAAGGCTGAAAACAGACATCCAGAATTTGTATTATTATCAGCATTATTCTTATAATTCCATTGAGGTTATTCCAGGGGCAGGTAATACACTGCATGAGGCTTTGACCATTTTTTACCATTTTAGGTAAAAAGCTGCATTGACTGCACTTCTGCATTTTCTGCGATATGGTAGGACTGCAAGCAAAGCCTGAGACAAGATATGTCAAATACACTCTATACAGTATGCGAGTTCATTTTCCAAGATAGAAACATTGGTCACACTGAACATTGTTGAACGTTTTCGCTGCAATGCATCCTGGGACGCTTGGATCCAGGTTCTATCATTCATGCTGCGCCATTTCAACCAACCTGTGTGGCTCATATTCACTTTGGGTTGACGAGTGGCATGGTCATGGTGTAGGCCGAGCCTTTTTTGCCACTTCATCCGCCTCCGATCAAGCATAAAGACTTGCCCATAAGCATTCCCCACCCTAGAATAACTTAACCTACCCATTCCCCTATCTGAAATAACTGTACCTACCTCAAAAGAAGTGATAAGCAGCGATCAATTTGACTGTTGCTGGCTGCCGTCTCCCTCTTAAGGGCGAATTTCAAACGTTGTCCATCACAGAGACAAATGATCTGGCTCCAGCAGCGTCTAAAGGAGTACGTGTTTGCTCACTTCTAGCTCCAGTGGAGACTGACGGAAAAATGGCCGCTAACGACCTGTGGTCCTTGTTCCGGGTGCGCGTGTCACCATCGAGCCTTAATGACATCATAAAGCCGCTTCAAGTGCAAGACTTGCAGGCTTATATACAGTCTATCTATCTATCTATGTAATGTATCTTACTGCATAGATATATATCTAGCTATATAAATAGATAGTTATATATCAATATAGATATTTTTACAAATATCTAGCTTTACGTATAAATCTAAACTTCTACAGTTATGGTTTTGTAAGGCTGAAAACAGACATCCAGAATTTGTATTATTATCAGCATTATTCTTATAATTCCATTGAGGTTATTCCAGGGGCAGGTAATACACTGCATGAGGCTTTGACCATTTTTTACCATTTTAGGTAAAAAGCTGCATTGACTGCACTTCTGCATTTTCTGCGATATGGTAGGACTGCAAGCAAAGCCTGAGACAAGATATGTCAAATACACTCTATACAGTATGCGAGTTCATTTTCCAAGATAGAAACATTGGTCACACTGAACATTGTTGAACGTTTTCGCTGCAATGCATCCTGGGACGCTTGGATCCAGGTTCTATCATTCATGCTGCGCCATTTCAACCAACCTGTGTGGCTCATATTCACTTTGGGTTGACGAGTGGCATGGTCATGGTGTAGGCCGAGCCTTTTTTGCCACTTCATCCGCCTCCGATCAAGCATAAAGACTTGCCCATAAGCATTCCCCACCCTAGAATAACTTAACCTACCCATTCCCCTATCTGAAATAACTGTACCTACCTCAAAAGAAGTGATAAGCAGCGATCAATTTGACTGTTGCTGGCTGCCGTCTCCCGCTTAAGGGCGAATTTCAAACGTTGTCCATCACAGAGACAAATGATCTGGCTCCAGCAGCGTCTAAAGGAGTACCTGTTTGCTCACTTCTAGCTCCAGTGGAGACTGATGGAAAAATGGCCGCTAACAACCTGTGGTCCTTGTTCCGGGTGCGTGTGTCACCATCGAGCCTTAATGACATCATAAAGCCGCTTCAAGTGCAAGACTTGCAGGCTTATATACAGTCTATCTATCTATCTATGTAATGTATCTTACTGCATAGATATATATCTAGCTATATAAATAGATAGTTATATATCAATATAGATATTTTTACAAATATCTAGCTTTACGTATAAATCTAAACTTCTACAGTTATGGTTTTGTAAGGCTGAAAACAGACATCCAGAATTTGTATTATTATCAGCATTATTCTTATAATTCCATTGAGGTTATTCCAGGGGCAGGTAATACACTGCATGAGGCTTTGACCATTTTTTACCATTTTAGGTAAAAAGCTGCATTGACTGCACTTCTGCATTTTCTGCGATATGGTAGGACTGCAAGCAAAGCCTGAGACAAGATATGTCAAATACACTCTATACAGTATGCAAGTTCATTTTCCAAGATAGAAACATTGGTCACACTGAACATTGTTGAACGTTTTCGCTGCAATGCATCCTGGGACGCTTGGATCCAGGTTCTATCATTCATGCTGCGCCATTTCAACCAACCTGTGTGGCTCATATTCACTTTGGGTTGACGAGTGGCATGGTCATGGTGTAGGCCGAGCCTTTTTTGCCACTTCATCCGCCTCCGATCAAGCATAAAGACTTGCCCATAAGCATTCCCCACCCTAGAATAACTTAACCTACCCATTCCTCTATCTGAAATAACTGTACCTACCTCAAAAGAAGTGATAAGCAGCGATCAATTTGACTGTTGCTGGCTGCCGTCTCCCGCTTAAGGGCGAATTTCAAACGTTGTCCATCACAGAGACAAATGATCTGGCTCCAGCAGCGTCTAAAGGAGTACCTGTTTGCTCACTTCTAGCTCCAGTGGAGACTGATGGAAAAATGGCCGCTAACAACCTGTGGTCCTTGTTCCGGGTGCGTGTGTCACCATCGAGCCTTAATGACATCATAAAGCCGCTTCAAGTGCAAGACTTGCAGGCTTATATACAGTCTATCTATCTATCTATGTAATGTATCTTACTGCATAGATATATATCTAGCTATATAAATAGATAGTTATATATCAATATAGATATTTTTACAAATATCTAGCTTTACGTATAAATCTAAACTTCTACAGTTATGGTTTTGTAAGGCTGAAAACAGACATCCAGAATTTGTATTATTATCAGCATTATTCTTATAATTCCATTGAGGTTATTCCAGGGGCAGGTAATACACTGCATGAGGCTTTGACCATTTTTTACCATTTTAGGTAAAAAGCTGCATTGACTGCACTTCTGCATTTTCTGCGATATGGTAGGACTGCAAGCAAAGCCTGAGACAAGATATGTCAAATACACTCTATACAGTATGCGAGTTCATTTTCCAAGATAGAAACATTGGTCACACTGAACATTGTTGAACGTTTTCGCTGCAATGCATCCTGGGACGCTTGGATCCAGGTTCTATCATTCATGCTGCGCCATTTCAACCAACCTGTGTGGCTCATATTCACTTTGGGTTGACGAGTGGCATGGTCATGGTGTAGGCCGAGCCTTTTTTGCCACTTCATCCGCCTCCGATCAAGCATAAAGACTTGCCCATAAGCATTCCCCACCCTAGAATAACTTAACCTACCCATTCCCCTATCTGAAATAACTGTACCTACCTCAAAAGAAGTGATAAGCAGCGATCAATTTGACTGTTGCTGGCTGCCGTCTCCCTCTTAAGGGCGAATTTCAAACGTTGTCCATCACAGAGACAAATGATCTGGCTCCAGCAGCGTCTAAAGGAGTACGTGTTTGCTCACTTCTAGCTCCAGTGGAGACTGACGGAAAAATGGCCGCTAACGACCTGTGGTCCTTGTTCCGGGTGCGCGTGTCACCATCGAGCCTTAATGACATCATAAAGCCGCTTCAAGTGCAAGACTTGCAGGCTTATATACAGTCTATCTATCTATCTATGTAATGTATCTTACTGCATAGATATATATCTAGCTATATAAATAGATAGTTATATATCAATATAGATATTTTTACAAATATCTAGCTTTACGTATAAATCTAAACTTCTACAGTTATGGTTTTGTAAGGCTGAAAACAGACATCCAGAATTTGTATTATTATCAGCATTATTCTTATAATTGCCATTGAGGTTATTCTAGGGGCAGGTAATAAACTGCATGAGGCTTTGACCAATTTTTACCATTTTAGGTAAAAAGCTGCATTGACTGCACTTCTGCATTTTCTGCGATATGGTAGGACTGCAAGCAAAGCCTGAGACAAGATATGTCAAATACACTCTATACAGTATGCGAGTTCATTTTCCAAGATAGAAACATTGGTCACACTGAACATTGTTGAACGTTTTCGCTGCAATGCATCCTGGGACGCTTGGATCCAGGTTCTATCATTCATGCTGCGCCATTTCAACCAACCTGTGTGGCTCATATTCACTTTGGGTTGACGAGTGGCATGGTCATGGTGTAGGCCGAGCCTTTTTTGCCACTTCATCCGCCTCCGATCAAGCATAAAGACTTGCCCATAAGCATTCCCCACCCTAGAATAACTTAACCTACCCATTCCCCTATCTGAAATAACTGTACCTACCTCAAAAGAAGTGATAAGCAGCGATCAATTTGACTGTTGCTGGCTGCCGTCTCCCGCTTAAGGGCGAATTTCAAACGTTGTCCATCACAGAGACAAATGATCTGGCTCCAGCAGCGTCTAAAGGAGTACCTGTTTGCTCACTTCTAGCTCCAGTGGAGACTGATGGAAAAATGGCCGCTAACAACCTGTGGTCCTTGTTCCGGGTGCGTGTGTCACCATCGAGCCTTAATGACATCATAAAGCCGCTTCAAGTGCAAGACTTGCAGGCTTATATACAGTCTATCTATCTATCTATGTAATGTATCTTACTGCATAGATATATATCTAGCTATATAAATAGATAGTTATATATCAATATAGATATTTTTACAAATATCTAGCTTTACGTATAAATCTAAACTTCTACAGTTATGGTTTTGTAAGGCTGAAAACAGACATCCAGAATTTGTATTATTATCAGCATTATTCTTATAATTCCATTGAGGTTATTCCAGGGGCAGGTAATACACTGCATGAGGCTTTGACCATTTTTTACCATTTTAGGTAAAAAGCTGCATTGACTGCACTTCTGCATTTTCTGCGATATGGTAGGACTGCAAGCAAAGCCTGAGACAAGATATGTCAAATACACTCTATACAGTATGCAAGTTCATTTTCCAAGATAGAAACATTGGTCACACTGAACATTGTTGAACGTTTTCGCTGCAATGCATCCTGGGACGCTTGGATCCAGGTTCTATCATTCATGCTGCGCCATTTCAACCAACCTGTGTGGCTCATATTCACTTTGGGTTGACGAGTGGCATGGTCATGGTGTAGGCCGAGCCTTTTTTGCCACTTCATCCGCCTCCGATCAAGCATAAAGACTTGCCCATAAGCATTCCCCACCCTAGAATAACTTAACCTACCCATTCCCCTATCTGAAATAACTGTACCTACCTCAAAAGAAGTGATAAGCAGCGATCAATTTGACTGTTGCTGGCTGCCGTCTCCCGCTTAAGGGCGAATTTCAAACGTTGTCCATCACAGAGACAAATGATCTGGCTCCAGCAGCGTCTAAAGGAGTACCTGTTTGCTCACTTCTAGCTCCAGTGGAGACTGACGGAAAAATGGCCGCTAACAACCTGTGGTCCTTGTTCCGGGTGCGCGTGTCACCATCGAGCCTTAATGACATCATAAAGCCGCTTCAAGTGCAAGACTTGCAGGCTTATATACAGTCTATCTATCTATCTATGTAATGTATCTTACTGCATAGATATATATCTAGCTATATAAATAGATAGTTATATATCAATATAGATATTTTTACAAATATCTAGCTTTACGTATAAATCTAAACTTCTACAGTTATGGTTTTGTAAGGCTGAAAACAGACATCCAGAATTTGTATTATTATCAGCATTATTCTTATAATTCCATTGAGGTTATTCCAGGGGCAGGTAATACACTGCATGAGGCTTTGACCATTTTTTACCATTTTAGGTAAAAAGCTGCATTGACTGCACTTCTGCATTTTCTGCGATATGGTAGGACTGCAAGCAAAGCCTGAGACAAGATATGTCAAATACACTCTATACAGTATGCGAGTTCATTTTCCAAGATAGAAACATTGGTCACACTGAACATTGTTGAACGTTTTCGCTGCAATGCATCCTGGGACGCTTGGATCCAGGTTCTATCATTCATGCTGCGCCATTTCAACCAACCTGTGTGGCTCATATTCACTTTGGGTTGACGAGTGGCATGGTCATGGTGTAGGCCGAGCCTTTTTTGCCACTTCATCCGCCTCCGATCAAGCATAAAGACTTGCCCATAAGCATTCCCCACCCTAGAATAACTTAACCTACCCATTCCCCTATCTGAAATAACTGTACCTACCTCAAAAGAAGTGATAAGCAGCGATCAATTTGACTGTTGCTGGCTGCCGTCTCCCGCTTAAGGGCGAATTTCAAACGTTGTCCATCACAGAGACAAATGATCTGGCTCCAGCAGCGTCTAAAGGAGTACCTGTTTGCTCACTTCTAGCTCCAGTGGAGACTGATGGAAAAATGGCCGCTAACAACCTGTGGTCCTTGTTCCGGGTGCGTGTGTCACCATCGAGCCTTAATGACATCATAAAGCCGCTTCAAGTGCAAGACTTGCAGGCTTATATACAGTCTATCTATCTATCTATGTAATGTATCTTACTGCATAGATATATATCTAGCTATATAAATAGATAGTTATATATCAATATAGATATTTTTACAAATATCTAGCTTTACGTATAAATCTAAACTTCTACAGTTATGGTTTTGTAAGGCTGAAAACAGACATCCAGAATTTGTATTATTATCAGCATTATTCTTATAATTCCATTGAGGTTATTCCAGGGGCAGGTAATACACTGCATGAGGCTTTGACCATTTTTTACCATTTTAGGTAAAAAGCTGCATTGACTGCACTTCTGCATTTTCTGCGATATGGTAGGACTGCAAGCAAAGCCTGAGACAAGATATGTCAAATACACTCTATACAGTATGCGAGTTCATTTTCCAAGATAGAAACATTGGTCACACTGAACATTGTTGAACGTTTTCGCTGCAATGCATCCTGGGACGCTTGGATCCAGGTTCTATCATTCATGCTGCGCCATTTCAACCAACCTGTGTGGCTCATATTCACTTTGGGTTGACGAGTGGCATGGTCATGGTGTAGGCCGAGCCTTTTTTGCCACTTCATCCGCCTCCGATCAAGCATAAAGACTTGCCCATAAGCATTCCCCACCCTAGAATAACTTAACCTACCCATTCCCCTATCTGAAATAACTGTACCTACCTCAAAAGAAGTGATAAGCAGCGATCAATTTGACTGTTGCTGGCTGCCGTCTCCCGCTTAAGGGCGAATTTCAAACGTTGTCCATCACAGAGACAAATGATCTGGCTCCAGCAGCGTCTAAAGGAGTACCTGTTTGCTCACTTCTAGCTCCAGTGGAGACTGATGGAAAAATGGCCGCTAACAACCTGTGGTCCTTGTTCCGGGTGCGTGTGTCACCATCGAGCCTTAATGACATCATAAAGCCGCTTCAAGTGCAAGACTTGCAGGCTTATATACAGTCTATCTATCTATCTATGTAATGTATCTTACTGCATAGATATATATCTAGCTATATAAATAGATAGTTATATATCAATATAGATATTTTTACAAATATCTAGCTTTACGTATAAATCTAAACTTCTACAGTTATGGTTTTGTAAGGCTGAAAACAGACATCCAGAATTTGTATTATTATCAGCATTATTCTTATAATTCCATTGAGGTTATTCCAGGGGCAGGTAATACACTGCATGAGGCTTTGACCATTTTTTACCATTTTAGGTAAAAAGCTGCATTGACTGCACTTCTGCATTTTCTGCGATATGGTAGGACTGCAAGCAAAGCCTGAGACAAGATATGTCAAATACACTCTATACAGTATGCAAGTTCATTTTCCAAGATAGAAACATTGGTCACACTGAACATTGTTGAACGTTTTCGCTGCAATGCATCCTGGGACGCTTGGATCCAGGTTCTATCATTCATGCTGCGCCATTTCAACCAACCTGTGTGGCTCATATTCACTTTGGGTTGACGAGTGGCATGGTCATGGTGTAGGCCGAGCCTTTTTTGCCACTTCATCCGCCTCCGATCAAGCATAAAGACTTGCCCATAAGCATTCCCCACCCTAGAATAACTTAACCTACCCATTCCCCTATCTGAAATAACTGTACCTACCTCAAAAGAAGTGATAAGCAGCGATCAATTTGACTGTTGCTGGCTGCCGTCTCCCGCTTAAGGGCGAATTTCAAACGTTGTCCATCACAGAGACAAATGATCTGGCTCCAGCAGCGTCTAAAGGAGTACCTGTTTGCTCACTTCTAGCTCCAGTGGAGACTGACGGAAAAATGGCCGCTAACAACCTGTGGTCCTTGTTCCGGGTGCGCGTGTCACCATCGAGCCTTAATGACATCATAAAGCCGCTTCAAGTGCAAGACTTGCAGGCTTATATACAGTCTATCTATCTATCTATGTAATGTATCTTACTGCATAGATATATATCTAGCTATATAAATAGATAGTTATATATCAATATAGATATTTTTACAAATATCTAGCTTTACGTATAAATCTAAACTTCTACAGTTATGGTTTTGTAAGGCTGAAAACAGACATCCAGAATTTGTATTATTATCAGCATTATTCTTATAATTCCATTGAGGTTATTCCAGGGGCAGGTAATACACTGCATGAGGCTTTGACCATTTTTTACCATTTTAGGTAAAAAGCTGCATTGACTGCACTTCTGCATTTTCTGCGATATGGTAGGACTGCAAGCAAAGCCTGAGACAAGATATGTCAAATACACTCTATACAGTATGCGAGTTCATTTTCCAAGATAGAAACATTGGTCACACTGAACATTGTTGAACGTTTTCGCTGCAATGCATCCTGGGACGCTTGGATCCAGGTTCTATCATTCATGCTGCGCCATTTCAACCAACCTGTGTGGCTCATATTCACTTTGGGTTGACGAGTGGCATGGTCATGGTGTAGGCCGAGCCTTTTTTGCCACTTCATCCGCCTCCGATCAAGCATAAAGACTTGCCCATAAGCATTCCCCACCCTAGAATAACTTAACCTACCCATTCCCCTATCTGAAATAACTGTACCTACCTCAAAAGAAGTGATAAGCAGCGATCAATTTGACTGTTGCTGGCTGCCGTCTCCCGCTTAAGGGCGAATTTCAAACGTTGTCCATCACAGAGACAAATGATCTGGCTCCAGCAGCGTCTAAAGGAGTACCTGTTTGCTCACTTCTAGCTCCAGTGGAGACTGACGGAAAAATGGCCGCTAACAACCTGTGGTCCTTGTTCCGGGTGCGCGTGTCACCATCGAGCCTTAATGACATCATAAAGCCGCTTCAAGTGCAAGACTTGCAGGCTTATATACAGTCTATCTATCTATCTATGTAATGTATCTTACTGCATAGATATATATCTAGCTATATAAATAGATAGTTATATATCAATATAGATATTTTTACAAATATCTAGCTTTACGTATAAATCTAAACTTCTACAGTTATGGTTTTGTAAGGCTGAAAACAGACATCCAGAATTTGTATTATTATCAGCATTATTCTTATAATTCCATTGAGGTTATTCCAGGGGCAGGTAATACACTGCATGAGGCTTTGACCATTTTTTACCATTTTAGGTAAAAAGCTGCATTGACTGCACTTCTGCATTTTCTGCGATATGGTAGGACTGCAAGCAAAGCCTGAGACAAGATATGTCAAATACACTCTATACAGTATGCGAGTTCATTTTCCAAGATAGAAACATTGGTCACACTGAACATTGTTGAACGTTTTCGCTGCAATGCATCCTGGGACGCTTGGATCCAGGTTCTATCATTCATGCTGCGCCATTTCAACCAACCTGTGTGGCTCATATTCACTTTGGGTTGACGAGTGGCATGGTCATGGTGTAGGCCGAGCCTTTTTTGCCACTTCATCCGCCTCCGATCAAGCATAAAGACTTGCCCATAAGCATTCCCCACCCTAGAATAACTTAACCTACCCATTCCCCTATCTGAAATAACTGTACCTACCTCAAAAGAAGTGATAAGCAGCGATCAATTTGACTGTTGCTGGCTGCCGTCTCCCTCTTAAGGGCGAATTTCAAACGTTGTCCATCACAGAGACAAATGATCTGGCTCCAGCAGCGTCTAAAGGAGTACGTGTTTGCTCACTTCTAGCTCCAGTGGAGACTGACGGAAAAATGGCCGCTAACGACCTGTGGTCCTTGTTCCGGGTGCGCGTGTCACCATCGAGCCTTAATGACATCATAAAGCCGCTTCAAGTGCAAGACTTGCAGGCTTATATACAGTCTATCTATCTATCTATGTAATGTATCTTACTGCATAGATATATATCTAGCTATATAAATAGATAGTTATATATCAATATAGATATTTTTACAAATATCTAGCTTTACGTATAAATCTAAACTTCTACAGTTATGGTTTTGTAAGGCTGAAAACAGACATCCAGAATTTGTATTATTATCAGCATTATTCTTATAATTCCATTGAGGTTATTCCAGGGGCAGGTAATACACTGCATGAGGCTTTGACCATTTTTTACCATTTTAGGTAAAAAGCTGCATTGACTGCACTTCTGCATTTTCTGCGATATGGTAGGACTGCAAGCAAAGCCTGAGACAAGATATGTCAAATACACTCTATACAGTATGCGAGTTCATTTTCCAAGATAGAAACATTGGTCACACTGAACATTGTTGAACGTTTTCGCTGCAATGCATCCTGGGACGCTTGGATCCAGGTTCTATCATTCATGCTGCGCCATTTCAACCAACCTGTGTGGCTCATATTCACTTTGGGTTGACGAGTGGCATGGTCATGGTGTAGGCCGAGCCTTTTTTGCCACTTCATCCGCCTCCGATCAAGCATAAAGACTTGCCCATAAGCATTCCCCACCCTAGAATAACTTAACCTACCCATTCCCCTATCTGAAATAACTGTACCTACCTCAAAAGAAGTGATAAGCAGCGATCAATTTGACTGTTGCTGGCTGCCGTCTCCCGCTTAAGGGCGAATTTCAAACGTTGTCCATCACAGAGACAAATGATCTGGCTCCAGCAGCGTCTAAAGGAGTACCTGTTTGCTCACTTCTAGCTCCAGTGGAGACTGATGGAAAAATGGCCGCTAACAACCTGTGGTCCTTGTTCCGGGTGCGTGTGTCACCATCGAGCCTTAATGACATCATAAAGCCGCTTCAAGTGCAAGACTTGCAGGCTTATATACAGTCTATCTATCTATCTATGTAATGTATCTTACTGCATAGATATATATCTAGCTATATAAATAGATAGTTATATATCAATATAGATATTTTTACAAATATCTAGCTTTACGTATAAATCTAAACTTCTACAGTTATGGTTTTGTAAGGCTGAAAACAGACATCCAGAATTTGTATTATTATCAGCATTATTCTTATAATTCCATTGAGGTTATTCCAGGGGCAGGTAATACACTGCATGAGGCTTTGACCATTTTTTACCATTTTAGGTAAAAAGCTGCATTGACTGCACTTCTGCATTTTCTGCGATATGGTAGGACTGCAAGCAAAGCCTGAGACAAGATATGTCAAATACACTCTATACAGTATGCGAGTTCATTTTCCAAGATAGAAACATTGGTCACACTGAACATTGTTGAACGTTTTCGCTGCAATGCATCCTGGGACGCTTGGATCCAGGTTCTATCATTCATGCTGCGCCATTTCAACCAACCTGTGTGGCTCATATTCACTTTGGGTTGACGAGTGGCATGGTCATGGTGTAGGCCGAGCCTTTTTTGCCACTTCATCCGCCTCCGATCAAGCATAAAGACTTGCCCATAAGCATTCCCCACCCTAGAATAACTTAACCTACCCATTCCCCTATCTGAAATAACTGTACCTACCTCAAAAGAAGTGATAAGCAGCGATCAATTTGACTGTTGCTGGCTGCCGTCTCCCGCTTAAGGGCGAATTTCAAACGTTGTCCATCACAGAGACAAATGATCTGGCTCCAGCAGCGTCTAAAGGAGTACCTGTTTGCTCACTTCTAGCTCCAGTGGAGACTGATGGAAAAATGGCCGCTAACAACCTGTGGTCCTTGTTCCGGGTGCGTGTGTCACCATCGAGCCTTAATGACATCATAAAGCCGCTTCAAGTGCAAGACTTGCAGGCTTATATACAGTCTATCTATCTATCTATGTAATGTATCTTACTGCATAGATATATATCTAGCTATATAAATAGATAGTTATATATCAATATAGATATTTTTACAAATATCTAGCTTTACGTATAAATCTAAACTTCTACAGTTATGGTTTTGTAAGGCTGAAAACAGACATCCAGAATTTGTATTATTATCAGCATTATTCTTATAATTCCATTGAGGTTATTCCAGGGGCAGGTAATACACTGCATGAGGCTTTGACCATTTTTTACCATTTTAGGTAAAAAGCTGCATTGACTGCACTTCTGCATTTTCTGCGATATGGTAGGACTGCAAGCAAAGCCTGAGACAAGATATGTCAAATACACTCTATACAGTATGCAAGTTCATTTTCCAAGATAGAAACATTGGTCACACTGAACATTGTTGAACGTTTTCGCTGCAATGCATCCTGGGACGCTTGGATCCAGGTTCTATCATTCATGCTGCGCCATTTCAACCAACCTGTGTGGCTCATATTCACTTTGGGTTGACGAGTGGCATGGTCATGGTGTAGGCCGAGCCTTTTTTGCCACTTCATCCGCCTCCGATCAAGCATAAAGACTTGCCCATAAGCATTCCCCACCCTAGAATAACTTAACCTACCCATTCCCCTATCTGAAATAACTGTACCTACCTCAAAAGAAGTGATAAGCAGCGATCAATTTGACTGTTGCTGGCTGCCGTCTCCCGCTTAAGGGCGAATTTCAAACGTTGTCCATCACAGAGACAAATGATCTGGCTCCAGCAGCGTCTAAAGGAGTACCTGTTTGCTCACTTCTAGCTCCAGTGGAGACTGACGGAAAAATGGCCGCTAACAACCTGTGGTCCTTGTTCCGGGTGCGCGTGTCACCATCGAGCCTTAATGACATCATAAAGCCGCTTCAAGTGCAAGACTTGCAGGCTTATATACAGTCTATCTATCTATCTATGTAATGTATCTTACTGCATAGATATATATCTAGCTATATAAATAGATAGTTATATATCAATATAGATATTTTTACAAATATCTAGCTTTACGTATAAATCTAAACTTCTACAGTTATGGTTTTGTAAGGCTGAAAACAGACATCCAGAATTTGTATTATTATCAGCATTATTCTTATAATTCCATTGAGGTTATTCCAGGGGCAGGTAATACACTGCATGAGGCTTTGACCATTTTTTACCATTTTAGGTAAAAAGCTGCATTGACTGCACTTCTGCATTTTCTGCGATATGGTAGGACTGCAAGCAAAGCCTGAGACAAGATATGTCAAATACACTCTATACAGTATGCGAGTTCATTTTCCAAGATAGAAACATTGGTCACACTGAACATTGTTGAACGTTTTCGCTGCAATGCATCCTGGGACGCTTGGATCCAGGTTCTATCATTCATGCTGCGCCATTTCAACCAACCTGTGTGGCTCATATTCACTTTGGGTTGACGAGTGGCATGGTCATGGTGTAGGCCGAGCCTTTTTTGCCACTTCATCCGCCTCCGATCAAGCATAAAGACTTGCCCATAAGCATTCCCCACCCTAGAATAACTTAACCTACCCATTCCCCTATCTGAAATAACTGTACCTACCTCAAAAGAAGTGATAAGCAGCGATCAATTTGACTGTTGCTGGCTGCCGTCTCCCGCTTAAGGGCGAATTTCAAACGTTGTCCATCACAGAGACAAATGATCTGGCTCCAGCAGCGTCTAAAGGAGTACCTGTTTGCTCACTTCTAGCTCCAGTGGAGACTGACGGAAAAATGGCCGCTAACAACCTGTGGTCCTTGTTCCGGGTGCGCGTGTCACCATCGAGCCTTAATGACATCATAAAGCCGCTTCAAGTGCAAGACTTGCAGGCTTATATACAGTCTATCTATCTATCTATGTAATGTATCTTACTGCATAGATATATATCTAGCTATATAAATAGATAGTTATATATCAATATAGATATTTTTACAAATATCTAGCTTTACGTATAAATCTAAACTTCTACAGTTATGGTTTTGTAAGGCTGAAAACAGACATCCAGAATTTGTATTATTATCAGCATTATTCTTATAATTCCATTGAGGTTATTCCAGGGGCAGGTAATACACTGCATGAGGCTTTGACCATTTTTTACCATTTTAGGTAAAAAGCTGCATTGACTGCACTTCTGCATTTTCTGCGATATGGTAGGACTGCAAGCAAAGCCTGAGACAAGATATGTCAAATACACTCTATACAGTATGCGAGTTCATTTTCCAAGATAGAAACATTGGTCACACTGAACATTGTTGAACGTTTTCGCTGCAATGCATCCTGGGACGCTTGGATCCAGGTTCTATCATTCATGCTGCGCCATTTCAACCAACCTGTGTGGCTCATATTCACTTTGGGTTGACGAGTGGCATGGTCATGGTGTAGGCCGAGCCTTTTTTGCCACTTCATCCGCCTCCGATCAAGCATAAAGACTTGCCCATAAGCATTCCCCACCCTAGAATAACTTAACCTACCCATTCCCCTATCTGAAATAACTGTACCTACCTCAAAAGAAGTGATAAGCAGCGATCAATTTGACTGTTGCTGGCTGCCGTCTCCCTCTTAAGGGCGAATTTCAAACGTTGTCCATCACAGAGACAAATGATCTGGCTCCAGCAGCGTCTAAAGGAGTACGTGTTTGCTCACTTCTAGCTCCAGTGGAGACTGACGGAAAAATGGCCGCTAACGACCTGTGGTCCTTGTTCCGGGTGCGCGTGTCACCATCGAGCCTTAATGACATCATAAAGCCGCTTCAAGTGCAAGACTTGCAGGCTTATATACAGTCTATCTATCTATCTATGTAATGTATCTTACTGCATAGATATATATCTAGCTATATAAATAGATAGTTATATATCAATATAGATATTTTTACAAATATCTAGCTTTACGTATAAATCTAAACTTCTACAGTTATGGTTTTGTAAGGCTGAAAACAGACATCCAGAATTTGTATTATTATCAGCATTATTCTTATAATTCCATTGAGGTTATTCCAGGGGCAGGTAATACACTGCATGAGGCTTTGACCATTTTTTACCATTTTAGGTAAAAAGCTGCATTGACTGCACTTCTGCATTTTCTGCGATATGGTAGGACTGCAAGCAAAGCCTGAGACAAGATATGTCAAATACACTCTATACAGTATGCGAGTTCATTTTCCAAGATAGAAACATTGGTCACACTGAACATTGTTGAACGTTTTCGCTGCAATGCATCCTGGGACGCTTGGATCCAGGTTCTATCATTCATGCTGCGCCATTTCAACCAACCTGTGTGGCTCATATTCACTTTGGGTTGACGAGTGGCATGGTCATGGTGTAGGCCGAGCCTTTTTTGCCACTTCATCCGCCTCCGATCAAGCATAAAGACTTGCCCATAAGCATTCCCCACCCTAGAATAACTTAACCTACCCATTCCCCTATCTGAAATAACTGTACCTACCTCAAAAGAAGTGATAAGCAGCGATCAATTTGACTGTTGCTGGCTGCCGTCTCCCGCTTAAGGGCGAATTTCAAACGTTGTCCATCACAGAGACAAATGATCTGGCTCCAGCAGCGTCTAAAGGAGTACCTGTTTGCTCACTTCTAGCTCCAGTGGAGACTGATGGAAAAATGGCCGCTAACAACCTGTGGTCCTTGTTCCGGGTGCGTGTGTCACCATCGAGCCTTAATGACATCATAAAGCCGCTTCAAGTGCAAGACTTGCAGGCTTATATACAGTCTATCTATCTATCTATGTAATGTATCTTACTGCATAGATATATATCTAGCTATATAAATAGATAGTTATATATCAATATAGATATTTTTACAAATATCTAGCTTTACGTATAAATCTAAACTTCTACAGTTATGGTTTTGTAAGGCTGAAAACAGACATCCAGAATTTGTATTATTATCAGCATTATTCTTATAATTCCATTGAGGTTATTCCAGGGGCAGGTAATACACTGCATGAGGCTTTGACCATTTTTTACCATTTTAGGTAAAAAGCTGCATTGACTGCACTTCTGCATTTTCTGCGATATGGTAGGACTGCAAGCAAAGCCTGAGACAAGATATGTCAAATACACTCTATACAGTATGCAAGTTCATTTTCCAAGATAGAAACATTGGTCACACTGAACATTGTTGAACGTTTTCGCTGCAATGCATCCTGGGACGCTTGGATCCAGGTTCTATCATTCATGCTGCGCCATTTCAACCAACCTGTGTGGCTCATATTCACTTTGGGTTGACGAGTGGCATGGTCATGGTGTAGGCCGAGCCTTTTTTGCCACTTCATCCGCCTCCGATCAAGCATAAAGACTTGCCCATAAGCATTCCCCACCCTAGAATAACTTAACCTACCCATTCCCCTATCTGAAATAACTGTACCTACCTCAAAAGAAGTGATAAGCAGCGATCAATTTGACTGTTGCTGGCTGCCGTCTCCCGCTTAAGGGCGAATTTCAAACGTTGTCCATCACAGAGACAAATGATCTGGCTCCAGCAGCGTCTAAAGGAGTACCTGTTTGCTCACTTCTAGCTCCAGTGGAGACTGACGGAAAAATGGCCGCTAACAACCTGTGGTCCTTGTTCCGGGTGCGCGTGTCACCATCGAGCCTTAATGACATCATAAAGCCGCTTCAAGTGCAAGACTTGCAGGCTTATATACAGTCTATCTATCTATCTATGTAATGTATCTTACTGCATAGATATATATCTAGCTATATAAATAGATAGTTATATATCAATATAGATATTTTTACAAATATCTAGCTTTACGTATAAATCTAAACTTCTACAGTTATGGTTTTGTAAGGCTGAAAACAGACATCCAGAATTTGTATTATTATCAGCATTATTCTTATAATTCCATTGAGGTTATTCCAGGGGCAGGTAATACACTGCATGAGGCTTTGACCATTTTTTACCATTTTAGGTAAAAAGCTGCATTGACTGCACTTCTGCATTTTCTGCGATATGGTAGGACTGCAAGCAAAGCCTGAGACAAGATATGTCAAATACACTCTATACAGTATGCGAGTTCATTTTCCAAGATAGAAACATTGGTCACACTGAACATTGTTGAACGTTTTCGCTGCAATGCATCCTGGGACGCTTGGATCCAGGTTCTATCATTCATGCTGCGCCATTTCAACCAACCTGTGTGGCTCATATTCACTTTGGGTTGACGAGTGGCATGGTCATGGTGTAGGCCGAGCCTTTTTTGCCACTTCATCCGCCTCCGATCAAGCATAAAGACTTGCCCATAAGCATTCCCCACCCTAGAATAACTTAACCTACCCATTCCCCTATCTGAAATAACTGTACCTACCTCAAAAGAAGTGATAAGCAGCGATCAATTTGACTGTTGCTGGCTGCCGTCTCCCGCTTAAGGGCGAATTTCAAACGTTGTCCATCACAGAGACAAATGATCTGGCTCCAGCAGCCTCTAAAGGAGTACCTGTTTGCTCACTTCTAGCTCCAGTGGAGACTGACGGAAAAATGGCCGCTAACAACCTGTGGTCCTTGTTCCGGGTGCGCGTGTCACCATCGAGCCTTAATGACATCATAAAGCCGCTTCAAGTGCAAGACTTGCAGGCTTATATACAGTCTATCTATCTATCTATGTAATGTATCTTACTGCATAGATATATATCTAGCTATATAAATAGATAGTTATATATCAATATAGATATTTTTACAAATATCTAGCTTTACGTATAAATCTAAACTTCTACAGTTATGGTTTTGTAAGGCTGAAAACAGACATCCAGAATTTGTATTATTATCAGCATTATTCTTATAATTCCATTGAGGTTATTCCAGGGGCAGGTAATACACTGCATGAGGCTTTGACCATTTTTTACCATTTTAGGTAAAAAGCTGCATTGACTGCACTTCTGCATTTTCTGCGATATGGTAGGACTGCAAGCAAAGCCTGAGACAAGATATGTCAAATACACTCTATACAGTATGCGAGTTCATTTTCCAAGATAGAAACATTGGTCACACTGAACATTGTTGAACGTTTTCGCTGCAATGCATCCTGGGACGCTTGGATCCAGGTTCTATCATTCATGCTGCGCCATTTCAACCAACCTGTGTGGCTCATATTCACTTTGGGTTGACGAGTGGCATGGTCATGGTGTAGGCCGAGCCTTTTTTGCCACTTCATCCGCCTCCGATCAAGCATAAAGACTTGCCCATAAGCATTCCCCACCCTAGAATAACTTAACCTACCCATTCCCCTATCTGAAATAACTGTACCTACCTCAAAAGAAGTGATAAGCAGCGATCAATTTGACTGTTGCTGGCTGCCGTCTCCCTCTTAAGGGCGAATTTCAAACGTTGTCCATCACAGAGACAAATGATCTGGCTCCAGCAGCGTCTAAAGGAGTACGTGTTTGCTCACTTCTAGCTCCAGTGGAGACTGACGGAAAAATGGCCGCTAACGACCTGTGGTCCTTGTTCCGGGTGCGCGTGTCACCATCGAGCCTTAATGACATCATAAAGCCGCTTCAAGTGCAAGACTTGCAGGCTTATATACAGTCTATCTATCTATCTATGTAATGTATCTTACTGCATAGATATATATCTAGCTATATAAATAGATAGTTATATATCAATATAGATATTTTTACAAATATCTAGCTTTACGTATAAATCTAAACTTCTACAGTTATGGTTTTGTAAGGCTGAAAACAGACATCCAGAATTTGTATTATTATCAGCATTATTCTTATAATTCCATTGAGGTTATTCCAGGGGCAGGTAATACACTGCATGAGGCTTTGACCATTTTTTACCATTTTAGGTAAAAAGCTGCATTGACTGCACTTCTGCATTTTCTGCGATATGGTAGGACTGCAAGCAAAGCCTGAGACAAGATATGTCAAATACACTCTATACAGTATGCGAGTTCATTTTCCAAGATAGAAACATTGGTCACACTGAACATTGTTGAACGTTTTCGCTGCAATGCATCCTGGGACGCTTGGATCCAGGTTCTATCATTCATGCTGCGCCATTTCAACCAACCTGTGTGGCTCATATTCACTTTGGGTTGACGAGTGGCATGGTCATGGTGTAGGCCGAGCCTTTTTTGCCACTTCATCCGCCTCCGATCAAGCATAAAGACTTGCCCATAAGCATTCCCCACCCTAGAATAACTTAACCTACCCATTCCCCTATCTGAAATAACTGTACCTACCTCAAAAGAAGTGATAAGCAGCGATCAATTTGACTGTTGCTGGCTGCCGTCTCCCGCTTAAGGGCGAATTTCAAACGTTGTCCATCACAGAGACAAATGATCTGGCTCCAGCAGCGTCTAAAGGAGTACCTGTTTGCTCACTTCTAGCTCCAGTGGAGACTGATGGAAAAATGGCCGCTAACAACCTGTGGTCCTTGTTCCGGGTGCGTGTGTCACCATCGAGCCTTAATGACATCATAAAGCCGCTTCAAGTGCAAGACTTGCAGGCTTATATACAGTCTATCTATCTATCTATGTAATGTATCTTACTGCATAGATATATATCTAGCTATATAAATAGATAGTTATATATCAATATAGATATTTTTACAAATATCTAGCTTTACGTATAAATCTAAACTTCTACAGTTATGGTTTTGTAAGGCTGAAAACAGACATCCAGAATTTGTATTATTATCAGCATTATTCTTATAATTGCCATTGAGGTTATTCTAGGGGCAGGTAATAAACTGCATGAGGCTTTGACCAATTTTTACCATTTTAGGTAAAAAGCTGCATTGACTGCACTTCTGCATTTTCTGCGATATGGTAGGACTGCAAGCAAAGCCTGAGACAAGATATGTCAAATACACTCTATACAGTATGCGAGTTCATTTTCCAAGATAGAAACATTGGTCACACTGAACATTGTTGAACGTTTTCGCTGCAATGCATCCTGGGACGCTTGGATCCAGGTTCTATCATTCATGCTGCGCCATTTCAACCAACCTGTGTGGCTCATATTCACTTTGGGTTGACGAGTGGCATGGTCATGGTGTAGGCCGAGCCTTTTTTGCCACTTCATCCGCCTCCGATCAAGCATAAAGACTTGCCCATAAGCATTCCCCACCCTAGAATAACTTAACCTACCCATTCCCCTATCTGAAATAACTGTACCTACCTCAAAAGAAGTGATAAGCAGCGATCAATTTGACTGTTGCTGGCTGCCGTCTCCCGCTTAAGGGCGAATTTCAAACGTTGTCCATCACAGAGACAAATGATCTGGCTCCAGCAGCGTCTAAAGGAGTACCTGTTTGCTCACTTCTAGCTCCAGTGGAGACTGACGGAAAAATGGCCGCTAACAACCTGTGGTCCTTGTTCCGGGTGCGCGTGTCACCATCGAGCCTTAATGACATCATAAAGCCGCTTCAAGTGCAAGACTTGCAGGCTTATATACAGTCTATCTATCTATCTATGTAATGTATCTTACTGCATAGATATATATCTAGCTATATAAATAGATAGTTATATATCAATATAGATATTTTTACAAATATCTAGCTTTACGTATAAATCTAAACTTCTACAGTTATGGTTTTGTAAGGCTGAAAACAGACATCCAGAATTTGTATTATTATCAGCATTATTCTTATAATTGCCATTGAGGTTATTCTAGGGGCAGGTAATAAACTGCATGAGGCTTTGACCAATTTTTACCATTTTAGGTAAAAAGCTGCATTGACTGCACTTCTGCATTTTCTGCGATATGGTAGGACTGCAAGCAAAGCCTGAGACAAGATATGTCAAATACACTCTATACAGTATGCGAGTTCATTTTCCAAGATAGAAACATTGGTCACACTGAACATTGTTGAACGTTTTCGCTGCAATGCATCCTGGGACGCTTGGATCCAGGTTCTATCATTCATGCTGCGCCATTTCAACCAACCTGTGTGGCTCATATTCACTTTGGGTTGACGAGTGGCATGGTCATGGTGTAGGCCGAGCCTTTTTTGCCACTTCATCCGCCTCCGATCAAGCATAAAGACTTGCCCATAAGCATTCCCCACCCTAGAATAACTTAACCTACCCATTCCCCTATCTGAAATAACTGTACCTACCTCAAAAGAAGTGATAAGCAGCGATCAATTTGACTGTTGCTGGCTGCCGTCTCCCGCTTAAGGGCGAATTTCAAACGTTGTCCATCACAGAGACAAATGATCTGGCTCCAGCAGCGTCTAAAGGAGTACCTGTTTGCTCACTTCTAGCTCCAGTGGAGACTGATGGAAAAATGGCCGCTAACAACCTGTGGTCCTTGTTCCGGGTGCGTGTGTCACCATCGAGCCTTAATGACATCATAAAGCCGCTTCAAGTGCAAGACTTGCAGGCTTATATACAGTCTATCTATCTATCTATGTAATGTATCTTACTGCATAGATATATATCTAGCTATATAAATAGATAGTTATATATCAATATAGATATTTTTACAAATATCTAGCTTTACGTATAAATCTAAACTTCTACAGTTATGGTTTTGTAAGGCTGAAAACAGACATCCAGAATTTGTATTATTATCAGCATTATTCTTATAATTCCATTGAGGTTATTCCAGGGGCAGGTAATACACTGCATGAGGCTTTGACCATTTTTTACCATTTTAGGTAAAAAGCTGCATTGACTGCACTTCTGCATTTTCTGCGATATGGTAGGACTGCAAGCAAAGCCTGAGACAAGATATGTCAAATACACTCTATACAGTATGCGAGTTCATTTTCCAAGATAGAAACATTGGTCACACTGAACATTGTTGAACGTTTTCGCTGCAATGCATCCTGGGACGCTTGGATCCAGGTTCTATCATTCATGCTGCGCCATTTCAACCAACCTGTGTGGCTCATATTCACTTTGGGTTGACGAGTGGCATGGTCATGGTGTAGGCCGAGCCTTTTTTGCCACTTCATCCGCCTCCGATCAAGCATAAAGACTTGCCCATAAGCATTCCCCACCCTAGAATAACTTAACCTACCCATTCCCCTATCTGAAATAACTGTACCTACCTCAAAAGAAGTGATAAGCAGCGATCAATTTGACTGTTGCTGGCTGCCGTCTCCCGCTTAAGGGCGAATTTCAAACGTTGTCCATCACAGAGACAAATGATCTGGCTCCAGCAGCGTCTAAAGGAGTACCTGTTTGCTCACTTCTAGCTCCAGTGGAGACTGATGGAAAAATGGCCGCTAACAACCTGTGGTCCTTGTTCCGGGTGCGTGTGTCACCATCGAGCCTTAATGACATCATAAAGCCGCTTCAAGTGCAAGACTTGCAGGCTTATATACAGTCTATCTATCTATCTATGTAATGTATCTTACTGCATAGATATATATCTAGCTATATAAATAGATAGTTATATATCAATATAGATATTTTTACAAATATCTAGCTTTACGTATAAATCTAAACTTCTACAGTTATGGTTTTGTAAGGCTGAAAACAGACATCCAGAATTTGTATTATTATCAGCATTATTCTTATAATTCCATTGAGGTTATTCCAGGGGCAGGTAATACACTGCATGAGGCTTTGACCATTTTTTACCATTTTAGGTAAAAAGCTGCATTGACTGCACTTCTGCATTTTCTGCGATATGGTAGGACTGCAAGCAAAGCCTGAGACAAGATATGTCAAATACACTCTATACAGTATGCAAGTTCATTTTCCAAGATAGAAACATTGGTCACACTGAACATTGTTGAACGTTTTCGCTGCAATGCATCCTGGGACGCTTGGATCCAGGTTCTATCATTCATGCTGCGCCATTTCAACCAACCTGTGTGGCTCATATTCACTTTGGGTTGACGAGTGGCATGGTCATGGTGTAGGCCGAGCCTTTTTTGCCACTTCATCCGCCTCCGATCAAGCATAAAGACTTGCCCATAAGCATTCCCCACCCTAGAATAACTTAACCTACCCATTCCCCTATCTGAAATAACTGTACCTACCTCAAAAGAAGTGATAAGCAGCGATCAATTTGACTGTTGCTGGCTGCCGTCTCCCGCTTAAGGGCGAATTTCAAACGTTGTCCATCACAGAGACAAATGATCTGGCTCCAGCAGCGTCTAAAGGAGTACCTGTTTGCTCACTTCTAGCTCCAGTGGAGACTGACGGAAAAATGGCCGCTAACAACCTGTGGTCCTTGTTCCGGGTGCGCGTGTCACCATCGAGCCTTAATGACATCATAAAGCCGCTTCAAGTGCAAGACTTGCAGGCTTATATACAGTCTATCTATCTATCTATGTAATGTATCTTACTGCATAGATATATATCTAGCTATATAAATAGATAGTTATATATCAATATAGATATTTTTACAAATATCTAGCTTTACGTATAAATCTAAACTTCTACAGTTATGGTTTTGTAAGGCTGAAAACAGACATCCAGAATTTGTATTATTATCAGCATTATTCTTATAATTCCATTGAGGTTATTCCAGGGGCAGGTAATACACTGCATGAGGCTTTGACCATTTTTTACCATTTTAGGTAAAAAGCTGCATTGACTGCACTTCTGCATTTTCTGCGATATGGTAGGACTGCAAGCAAAGCCTGAGACAAGATATGTCAAATACACTCTATACAGTATGCGAGTTCATTTTCCAAGATAGAAACATTGGTCACACTGAACATTGTTGAACGTTTTCGCTGCAATGCATCCTGGGACGCTTGGATCCAGGTTCTATCATTCATGCTGCGCCATTTCAACCAACCTGTGTGGCTCATATTCACTTTGGGTTGACGAGTGGCATGGTCATGGTGTAGGCCGAGCCTTTTTTGCCACTTCATCCGCCTCCGATCAAGCATAAAGACTTGCCCATAAGCATTCCCCACCCTAGAATAACTTAACCTACCCATTCCCCTATCTGAAATAACTGTACCTACCTCAAAAGAAGTGATAAGCAGCGATCAATTTGACTGTTGCTGGCTGCCGTCTCCCGCTTAAGGGCGAATTTCAAACGTTGTCCATCACAGAGACAAATGATCTGGCTCCAGCAGCCTCTAAAGGAGTACCTGTTTGCTCACTTCTAGCTCCAGTGGAGACTGACGGAAAAATGGCCGCTAACAACCTGTGGTCCTTGTTCCGGGTGCGCGTGTCACCATCGAGCCTTAATGACATCATAAAGCCGCTTCAAGTGCAAGACTTGCAGGCTTATATACAGTCTATCTATCTATCTATGTAATGTATCTTACTGCATAGATATATATCTAGCTATATAAATAGATAGTTATATATCAATATAGATATTTTTACAAATATCTAGCTTTACGTATAAATCTAAACTTCTACAGTTATGGTTTTGTAAGGCTGAAAACAGACATCCAGAATTTGTATTATTATCAGCATTATTCTTATAATTCCATTGAGGTTATTCCAGGGGCAGGTAATACACTGCATGAGGCTTTGACCATTTTTTACCATTTTAGGTAAAAAGCTGCATTGACTGCACTTCTGCATTTTCTGCGATATGGTAGGACTGCAAGCAAAGCCTGAGACAAGATATGTCAAATACACTCTATACAGTATGCGAGTTCATTTTCCAAGATAGAAACATTGGTCACACTGAACATTGTTGAACGTTTTCGCTGCAATGCATCCTGGGACGCTTGGATCCAGGTTCTATCATTCATGCTGCGCCATTTCAACCAACCTGTGTGGCTCATATTCACTTTGGGTTGACGAGTGGCATGGTCATGGTGTAGGCCGAGCCTTTTTTGCCACTTCATCCGCCTCCGATCAAGCATAAAGACTTGCCCATAAGCATTCCCCACCCTAGAATAACTTAACCTACCCATTCCCCTATCTGAAATAACTGTACCTACCTCAAAAGAAGTGATAAGCAGCGATCAATTTGACTGTTGCTGGCTGCCGTCTCCCTCTTAAGGGCGAATTTCAAACGTTGTCCATCACAGAGACAAATGATCTGGCTCCAGCAGCGTCTAAAGGAGTACGTGTTTGCTCACTTCTAGCTCCAGTGGAGACTGACGGAAAAATGGCCGCTAACGACCTGTGGTCCTTGTTCCGGGTGCGCGTGTCACCATCGAGCCTTAATGACATCATAAAGCCGCTTCAAGTGCAAGACTTGCAGGCTTATATACAGTCTATCTATCTATCTATGTAATGTATCTTACTGCATAGATATATATCTAGCTATATAAATAGATAGTTATATATCAATATAGATATTTTTACAAATATCTAGCTTTACGTATAAATCTAAACTTCTACAGTTATGGTTTTGTAAGGCTGAAAACAGACATCCAGAATTTGTATTATTATCAGCATTATTCTTATAATTCCATTGAGGTTATTCCAGGGGCAGGTAATACACTGCATGAGGCTTTGACCATTTTTTACCATTTTAGGTAAAAAGCTGCATTGACTGCACTTCTGCATTTTCTGCGATATGGTAGGACTGCAAGCAAAGCCTGAGACAAGATATGTCAAATACACTCTATACAGTATGCGAGTTCATTTTCCAAGATAGAAACATTGGTCACACTGAACATTGTTGAACGTTTTCGCTGCAATGCATCCTGGGACGCTTGGATCCAGGTTCTATCATTCATGCTGCGCCATTTCAACCAACCTGTGTGGCTCATATTCACTTTGGGTTGACGAGTGGCATGGTCATGGTGTAGGCCGAGCCTTTTTTGCCACTTCATCCGCCTCCGATCAAGCATAAAGACTTGCCCATAAGCATTCCCCACCCTAGAATAACTTAACCTACCCATTCCCCTATCTGAAATAACTGTACCTACCTCAAAAGAAGTGATAAGCAGCGATCAATTTGACTGTTGCTGGCTGCCGTCTCCCGCTTAAGGGCGAATTTCAAACGTTGTCCATCACAGAGACAAATGATCTGGCTCCAGCAGCGTCTAAAGGAGTACCTGTTTGCTCACTTCTAGCTCCAGTGGAGACTGATGGAAAAATGGCCGCTAACAACCTGTGGTCCTTGTTCCGGGTGCGTGTGTCACCATCGAGCCTTAATGACATCATAAAGCCGCTTCAAGTGCAAGACTTGCAGGCTTATATACAGTCTATCTATCTATCTATGTAATGTATCTTACTGCATAGATATATATCTAGCTATATAAATAGATAGTTATATATCAATATAGATATTTTTACAAATATCTAGCTTTACGTATAAATCTAAACTTCTACAGTTATGGTTTTGTAAGGCTGAAAACAGACATCCAGAATTTGTATTATTATCAGCATTATTCTTATAATTGCCATTGAGGTTATTCTAGGGGCAGGTAATAAACTGCATGAGGCTTTGACCAATTTTTACCATTTTAGGTAAAAAGCTGCATTGACTGCACTTCTGCATTTTCTGCGATATGGTAGGACTGCAAGCAAAGCCTGAGACAAGATATGTCAAATACACTCTATACAGTATGCGAGTTCATTTTCCAAGATAGAAACATTGGTCACACTGAACATTGTTGAACGTTTTCGCTGCAATGCATCCTGGGACGCTTGGATCCAGGTTCTATCATTCATGCTGCGCCATTTCAACCAACCTGTGTGGCTCATATTCACTTTGGGTTGACGAGTGGCATGGTCATGGTGTAGGCCGAGCCTTTTTTGCCACTTCATCCGCCTCCGATCAAGCATAAAGACTTGCCCATAAGCATTCCCCACCCTAGAATAACTTAACCTACCCATTCCCCTATCTGAAATAACTGTACCTACCTCAAAAGAAGTGATAAGCAGCGATCAATTTGACTGTTGCTGGCTGCCGTCTCCCGCTTAAGGGCGAATTTCAAACGTTGTCCATCACAGAGACAAATGATCTGGCTCCAGCAGCGTCTAAAGGAGTACCTGTTTGCTCACTTCTAGCTCCAGTGGAGACTGACGGAAAAATGGCCGCTAACAACCTGTGGTCCTTGTTCCGGGTGCGCGTGTCACCATCGAGCCTTAATGACATCATAAAGCCGCTTCAAGTGCAAGACTTGCAGGCTTATATACAGTCTATCTATCTATCTATGTAATGTATCTTACTGCATAGATATATATCTAGCTATATAAATAGATAGTTATATATCAATATAGATATTTTTACAAATATCTAGCTTTACGTATAAATCTAAACTTCTACAGTTATGGTTTTGTAAGGCTGAAAACAGACATCCAGAATTTGTATTATTATCAGCATTATTCTTATAATTGCCATTGAGGTTATTCTAGGGGCAGGTAATAAACTGCATGAGGCTTTGACCAATTTTTACCATTTTAGGTAAAAAGCTGCATTGACTGCACTTCTGCATTTTCTGCGATATGGTAGGACTGCAAGCAAAGCCTGAGACAAGATATGTCAAATACACTCTATACAGTATGCGAGTTCATTTTCCAAGATAGAAACATTGGTCACACTGAACATTGTTGAACGTTTTCGCTGCAATGCATCCTGGGACGCTTGGATCCAGGTTCTATCATTCATGCTGCGCCATTTCAACCAACCTGTGTGGCTCATATTCACTTTGGGTTGACGAGTGGCATGGTCATGGTGTAGGCCGAGCCTTTTTTGCCACTTCATCCGCCTCCGATCAAGCATAAAGACTTGCCCATAAGCATTCCCCACCCTAGAATAACTTAACCTACCCATTCCCCTATCTGAAATAACTGTACCTACCTCAAAAGAAGTGATAAGCAGCGATCAATTTGACTGTTGCTGGCTGCCGTCTCCCGCTTAAGGGCGAATTTCAAACGTTGTCCATCACAGAGACAAATGATCTGGCTCCAGCAGCGTCTAAAGGAGTACCTGTTTGCTCACTTCTAGCTCCAGTGGAGACTGATGGAAAAATGGCCGCTAACAACCTGTGGTCCTTGTTCCGGGTGCGTGTGTCACCATCGAGCCTTAATGACATCATAAAGCCGCTTCAAGTGCAAGACTTGCAGGCTTATATACAGTCTATCTATCTATCTATGTAATGTATCTTACTGCATAGATATATATCTAGCTATATAAATAGATAGTTATATATCAATATAGATATTTTTACAAATATCTAGCTTTACGTATAAATCTAAACTTCTACAGTTATGGTTTTGTAAGGCTGAAAACAGACATCCAGAATTTGTATTATTATCAGCATTATTCTTATAATTCCATTGAGGTTATTCCAGGGGCAGGTAATACACTGCATGAGGCTTTGACCATTTTTTACCATTTTAGGTAAAAAGCTGCATTGACTGCACTTCTGCATTTTCTGCGATATGGTAGGACTGCAAGCAAAGCCTGAGACAAGATATGTCAAATACACTCTATACAGTATGCAAGTTCATTTTCCAAGATAGAAACATTGGTCACACTGAACATTGTTGAACGTTTTCGCTGCAATGCATCCTGGGACGCTTGGATCCAGGTTCTATCATTCATGCTGCGCCATTTCAACCAACCTGTGTGGCTCATATTCACTTTGGGTTGACGAGTGGCATGGTCATGGTGTAGGCCGAGCCTTTTTTGCCACTTCATCCGCCTCCGATCAAGCATAAAGACTTGCCCATAAGCATTCCCCACCCTAGAATAACTTAACCTACCCATTCCTCTATCTGAAATAACTGTACCTACCTCAAAAGAAGTGATAAGCAGCGATCAATTTGACTGTTGCTGGCTGCCGTCTCCCGCTTAAGGGCGAATTTCAAACGTTGTCCATCACAGAGACAAATGATCTGGCTCCAGCAGCGTCTAAAGGAGTACCTGTTTGCTCACTTCTAGCTCCAGTGGAGACTGATGGAAAAATGGCCGCTAACAACCTGTGGTCCTTGTTCCGGGTGCGTGTGTCACCATCGAGCCTTAATGACATCATAAAGCCGCTTCAAGTGCAAGACTTGCAGGCTTATATACAGTCTATCTATCTATCTATGTAATGTATCTTACTGCATAGATATATATCTAGCTATATAAATAGATAGTTATATATCAATATAGATATTTTTACAAATATCTAGCTTTACGTATAAATCTAAACTTCTACAGTTATGGTTTTGTAAGGCTGAAAACAGACATCCAGAATTTGTATTATTATCAGCATTATTCTTATAATTCCATTGAGGTTATTCCAGGGGCAGGTAATACACTGCATGAGGCTTTGACCATTTTTTACCATTTTAGGTAAAAAGCTGCATTGACTGCACTTCTGCATTTTCTGCGATATGGTAGGACTGCAAGCAAAGCCTGAGACAAGATATGTCAAATACACTCTATACAGTATGCGAGTTCATTTTCCAAGATAGAAACATTGGTCACACTGAACATTGTTGAACGTTTTCGCTGCAATGCATCCTGGGACGCTTGGATCCAGGTTCTATCATTCATGCTGCGCCATTTCAACCAACCTGTGTGGCTCATATTCACTTTGGGTTGACGAGTGGCATGGTCATGGTGTAGGCCGAGCCTTTTTTGCCACTTCATCCGCCTCCGATCAAGCATAAAGACTTGCCCATAAGCATTCCCCACCCTAGAATAACTTAACCTACCCATTCCCCTATCTGAAATAACTGTACCTACCTCAAAAGAAGTGATAAGCAGCGATCAATTTGACTGTTGCTGGCTGCCGTCTCCCGCTTAAGGGCGAATTTCAAACGTTGTCCATCACAGAGACAAATGATCTGGCTCCAGCAGCGTCTAAAGGAGTACCTGTTTGCTCACTTCTAGCTCCAGTGGAGACTGATGGAAAAATGGCCGCTAACAACCTGTGGTCCTTGTTCCGGGTGCGTGTGTCACCATCGAGCCTTAATGACATCATAAAGCCGCTTCAAGTGCAAGACTTGCAGGCTTATATACAGTCTATCTATCTATCTATGTAATGTATCTTACTGCATAGATATATATCTAGCTATATAAATAGATAGTTATATATCAATATAGATATTTTTACAAATATCTAGCTTTACGTATAAATCTAAACTTCTACAGTTATGGTTTTGTAAGGCTGAAAACAGACATCCAGAATTTGTATTATTATCAGCATTATTCTTATAATTGCCATTGAGGTTATTCTAGGGGCAGGTAATAAACTGCATGAGGCTTTGACCAATTTTTACCATTTTAGGTAAAAAGCTGCATTGACTGCACTTCTGCATTTTCTGCGATATGGTAGGACTGCAAGCAAAGCCTGAGACAAGATATGTCAAATACACTCTATACAGTATGCGAGTTCATTTTCCAAGATAGAAACATTGGTCACACTGAACATTGTTGAACGTTTTCGCTGCAATGCATCCTGGGACGCTTGGATCCAGGTTCTATCATTCATGCTGCGCCATTTCAACCAACCTGTGTGGCTCATATTCACTTTGGGTTGACGAGTGGCATGGTCATGGTGTAGGCCGAGCCTTTTTTGCCACTTCATCCGCCTCCGATCAAGCATAAAGACTTGCCCATAAGCATTCCCCACCCTAGAATAACTTAACCTACCCATTCCCCTATCTGAAATAACTGTACCTACCTCAAAAGAAGTGATAAGCAGCGATCAATTTGACTGTTGCTGGCTGCCGTCTCCCGCTTAAGGGCGAATTTCAAACGTTGTCCATCACAGAGACAAATGATCTGGCTCCAGCAGCGTCTAAAGGAGTACCTGTTTGCTCACTTCTAGCTCCAGTGGAGACTGACGGAAAAATGGCCGCTAACAACCTGTGGTCCTTGTTCCGGGTGCGCGTGTCACCATCGAGCCTTAATGACATCATAAAGCCGCTTCAAGTGCAAGACTTGCAGGCTTATATACAGTCTATCTATCTATCTATGTAATGTATCTTACTGCATAGATATATATCTAGCTATATAAATAGATAGTTATATATCAATATAGATATTTTTACAAATATCTAGCTTTACGTATAAATCTAAACTTCTACAGTTATGGTTTTGTAAGGCTGAAAACAGACATCCAGAATTTGTATTATTATCAGCATTATTCTTATAATTGCCATTGAGGTTATTCTAGGGGCAGGTAATAAACTGCATGAGGCTTTGACCAATTTTTACCATTTTAGGTAAAAAGCTGCATTGACTGCACTTCTGCATTTTCTGCGATATGGTAGGACTGCAAGCAAAGCCTGAGACAAGATATGTCAAATACACTCTATACAGTATGCGAGTTCATTTTCCAAGATAGAAACATTGGTCACACTGAACATTGTTGAACGTTTTCGCTGCAATGCATCCTGGGACGCTTGGATCCAGGTTCTATCATTCATGCTGCGCCATTTCAACCAACCTGTGTGGCTCATATTCACTTTGGGTTGACGAGTGGCATGGTCATGGTGTAGGCCGAGCCTTTTTTGCCACTTCATCCGCCTCCGATCAAGCATAAAGACTTGCCCATAAGCATTCCCCACCCTAGAATAACTTAACCTACCCATTCCCCTATCTGAAATAACTGTACCTACCTCAAAAGAAGTGATAAGCAGCGATCAATTTGACTGTTGCTGGCTGCCGTCTCCCGCTTAAGGGCGAATTTCAAACGTTGTCCATCACAGAGACAAATGATCTGGCTCCAGCAGCGTCTAAAGGAGTACCTGTTTGCTCACTTCTAGCTCCAGTGGAGACTGATGGAAAAATGGCCGCTAACAACCTGTGGTCCTTGTTCCGGGTGCGTGTGTCACCATCGAGCCTTAATGACATCATAAAGCCGCTTCAAGTGCAAGACTTGCAGGCTTATATACAGTCTATCTATCTATCTATGTAATGTATCTTACTGCATAGATATATATCTAGCTATATAAATAGATAGTTATATATCAATATAGATATTTTTACAAATATCTAGCTTTACGTATAAATCTAAACTTCTACAGTTATGGTTTTGTAAGGCTGAAAACAGACATCCAGAATTTGTATTATTATCAGCATTATTCTTATAATTCCATTGAGGTTATTCCAGGGGCAGGTAATACACTGCATGAGGCTTTGACCATTTTTTACCATTTTAGGTAAAAAGCTGCATTGACTGCACTTCTGCATTTTCTGCGATATGGTAGGACTGCAAGCAAAGCCTGAGACAAGATATGTCAAATACACTCTATACAGTATGCAAGTTCATTTTCCAAGATAGAAACATTGGTCACACTGAACATTGTTGAACGTTTTCGCTGCAATGCATCCTGGGACGCTTGGATCCAGGTTCTATCATTCATGCTGCGCCATTTCAACCAACCTGTGTGGCTCATATTCACTTTGGGTTGACGAGTGGCATGGTCATGGTGTAGGCCGAGCCTTTTTTGCCACTTCATCCGCCTCCGATCAAGCATAAAGACTTGCCCATAAGCATTCCCCACCCTAGAATAACTTAACCTACCCATTCCTCTATCTGAAATAACTGTACCTACCTCAAAAGAAGTGATAAGCAGCGATCAATTTGACTGTTGCTGGCTGCCGTCTCCCGCTTAAGGGCGAATTTCAAACGTTGTCCATCACAGAGACAAATGATCTGGCTCCAGCAGCGTCTAAAGGAGTACCTGTTTGCTCACTTCTAGCTCCAGTGGAGACTGATGGAAAAATGGCCGCTAACAACCTGTGGTCCTTGTTCCGGGTGCGTGTGTCACCATCGAGCCTTAATGACATCATAAAGCCGCTTCAAGTGCAAGACTTGCAGGCTTATATACAGTCTATCTATCTATCTATGTAATGTATCTTACTGCATAGATATATATCTAGCTATATAAATAGATAGTTATATATCAATATAGATATTTTTACAAATATCTAGCTTTACGTATAAATCTAAACTTCTACAGTTATGGTTTTGTAAGGCTGAAAACAGACATCCAGAATTTGTATTATTATCAGCATTATTCTTATAATTCCATTGAGGTTATTCCAGGGGCAGGTAATACACTGCATGAGGCTTTGACCATTTTTTACCATTTTAGGTAAAAAGCTGCATTGACTGCACTTCTGCATTTTCTGCGATATGGTAGGACTGCAAGCAAAGCCTGAGACAAGATATGTCAAATACACTCTATACAGTATGCGAGTTCATTTTCCAAGATAGAAACATTGGTCACACTGAACATTGTTGAACGTTTTCGCTGCAATGCATCCTGGGACGCTTGGATCCAGGTTCTATCATTCATGCTGCGCCATTTCAACCAACCTGTGTGGCTCATATTCACTTTGGGTTGACGAGTGGCATGGTCATGGTGTAGGCCGAGCCTTTTTTGCCACTTCATCCGCCTCCGATCAAGCATAAAGACTTGCCCATAAGCATTCCCCACCCTAGAATAACTTAACCTACCCATTCCCCTATCTGAAATAACTGTACCTACCTCAAAAGAAGTGATAAGCAGCGATCAATTTGACTGTTGCTGGCTGCCGTCTCCCGCTTAAGGGCGAATTTCAAACGTTGTCCATCACAGAGACAAATGATCTGGCTCCAGCAGCGTCTAAAGGAGTACCTGTTTGCTCACTTCTAGCTCCAGTGGAGACTGATGGAAAAATGGCCGCTAACAACCTGTGGTCCTTGTTCCGGGTGCGTGTGTCACCATCGAGCCTTAATGACATCATAAAGCCGCTTCAAGTGCAAGACTTGCAGGCTTATATACAGTCTATCTATCTATCTATGTAATGTATCTTACTGCATAGATATATATCTAGCTATATAAATAGATAGTTATATATCAATATAGATATTTTTACAAATATCTAGCTTTACGTATAAATCTAAACTTCTACAGTTATGGTTTTGTAAGGCTGAAAACAGACATCCAGAATTTGTATTATTATCAGCATTATTCTTATAATTCCATTGAGGTTATTCCAGGGGCAGGTAATACACTGCATGAGGCTTTGACCATTTTTTACCATTTTAGGTAAAAAGCTGCATTGACTGCACTTCTGCATTTTCTGCGATATGGTAGGACTGCAAGCAAAGCCTGAGACAAGATATGTCAAATACACTCTATACAGTATGCAAGTTCATTTTCCAAGATAGAAACATTGGTCACACTGAACATTGTTGAACGTTTTCGCTGCAATGCATCCTGGGACGCTTGGATCCAGGTTCTATCATTCATGCTGCGCCATTTCAACCAACCTGTGTGGCTCATATTCACTTTGGGTTGACGAGTGGCATGGTCATGGTGTAGGCCGAGCCTTTTTTGCCACTTCATCCGCCTCCGATCAAGCATAAAGACTTGCCCATAAGCATTCCCCACCCTAGAATAACTTAACCTACCCATTCCTCTATCTGAAATAACTGTACCTACCTCAAAAGAAGTGATAAGCAGCGATCAATTTGACTGTTGCTGGCTGCCGTCTCCCGCTTAAGGGCGAATTTCAAACGTTGTCCATCACAGAGACAAATGATCTGGCTCCAGCAGCGTCTAAAGGAGTACCTGTTTGCTCACTTCTAGCTCCAGTGGAGACTGATGGAAAAATGGCCGCTAACAACCTGTGGTCCTTGTTCCGGGTGCGTGTGTCACCATCGAGCCTTAATGACATCATAAAGCCGCTTCAAGTGCAAGACTTGCAGGCTTATATACAGTCTATCTATCTATCTATGTAATGTATCTTACTGCATAGATATATATCTAGCTATATAAATAGATAGTTATATATCAATATAGATATTTTTACAAATATCTAGCTTTACGTATAAATCTAAACTTCTACAGTTATGGTTTTGTAAGGCTGAAAACAGACATCCAGAATTTGTATTATTATCAGCATTATTCTTATAATTCCATTGAGGTTATTCCAGGGGCAGGTAATACACTGCATGAGGCTTTGACCATTTTTTACCATTTTAGGTAAAAAGCTGCATTGACTGCACTTCTGCATTTTCTGCGATATGGTAGGACTGCAAGCAAAGCCTGAGACAAGATATGTCAAATACACTCTATACAGTATGCGAGTTCATTTTCCAAGATAGAAACATTGGTCACACTGAACATTGTTGAACGTTTTCGCTGCAATGCATCCTGGGACGCTTGGATCCAGGTTCTATCATTCATGCTGCGCCATTTCAACCAACCTGTGTGGCTCATATTCACTTTGGGTTGACGAGTGGCATGGTCATGGTGTAGGCCGAGCCTTTTTTGCCACTTCATCCGCCTCCGATCAAGCATAAAGACTTGCCCATAAGCATTCCCCACCCTAGAATAACTTAACCTACCCATTCCCCTATCTGAAATAACTGTACCTACCTCAAAAGAAGTGATAAGCAGCGATCAATTTGACTGTTGCTGGCTGCCGTCTCCCTCTTAAGGGCGAATTTCAAACGTTGTCCATCACAGAGACAAATGATCTGGCTCCAGCAGCGTCTAAAGGAGTACGTGTTTGCTCACTTCTAGCTCCAGTGGAGACTGACGGAAAAATGGCCGCTAACGACCTGTGGTCCTTGTTCCGGGTGCGCGTGTCACCATCGAGCCTTAATGACATCATAAAGCCGCTTCAAGTGCAAGACTTGCAGGCTTATATACAGTCTATCTATCTATCTATGTAATGTATCTTACTGCATAGATATATATCTAGCTATATAAATAGATAGTTATATATCAATATAGATATTTTTACAAATATCTAGCTTTACGTATAAATCTAAACTTCTACAGTTATGGTTTTGTAAGGCTGAAAACAGACATCCAGAATTTGTATTATTATCAGCATTATTCTTATAATTGCCATTGAGGTTATTCTAGGGGCAGGTAATAAACTGCATGAGGCTTTGACCAATTTTTACCATTTTAGGTAAAAAGCTGCATTGACTGCACTTCTGCATTTTCTGCGATATGGTAGGACTGCAAGCAAAGCCTGAGACAAGATATGTCAAATACACTCTATACAGTATGCGAGTTCATTTTCCAAGATAGAAACATTGGTCACACTGAACATTGTTGAACGTTTTCGCTGCAATGCATCCTGGGACGCTTGGATCCAGGTTCTATCATTCATGCTGCGCCATTTCAACCAACCTGTGTGGCTCATATTCACTTTGGGTTGACGAGTGGCATGGTCATGGTGTAGGCCGAGCCTTTTTTGCCACTTCATCCGCCTCCGATCAAGCATAAAGACTTGCCCATAAGCATTCCCCACCCTAGAATAACTTAACCTACCCATTCCCCTATCTGAAATAACTGTACCTACCTCAAAAGAAGTGATAAGCAGCGATCAATTTGACTGTTGCTGGCTGCCGTCTCCCGCTTAAGGGCGAATTTCAAACGTTGTCCATCACAGAGACAAATGATCTGGCTCCAGCAGCGTCTAAAGGAGTACCTGTTTGCTCACTTCTAGCTCCAGTGGAGACTGATGGAAAAATGGCCGCTAACAACCTGTGGTCCTTGTTCCGGGTGCGTGTGTCACCATCGAGCCTTAATGACATCATAAAGCCGCTTCAAGTGCAAGACTTGCAGGCTTATATACAGTCTATCTATCTATCTATGTAATGTATCTTACTGCATAGATATATATCTAGCTATATAAATAGATAGTTATATATCAATATAGATATTTTTACAAATATCTAGCTTTACGTATAAATCTAAACTTCTACAGTTATGGTTTTGTAAGGCTGAAAACAGACATCCAGAATTTGTATTATTATCAGCATTATTCTTATAATTCCATTGAGGTTATTCCAGGGGCAGGTAATACACTGCATGAGGCTTTGACCATTTTTTACCATTTTAGGTAAAAAGCTGCATTGACTGCACTTCTGCATTTTCTGCGATATGGTAGGACTGCAAGCAAAGCCTGAGACAAGATATGTCAAATACACTCTATACAGTATGCAAGTTCATTTTCCAAGATAGAAACATTGGTCACACTGAACATTGTTGAACGTTTTCGCTGCAATGCATCCTGGGACGCTTGGATCCAGGTTCTATCATTCATGCTGCGCCATTTCAACCAACCTGTGTGGCTCATATTCACTTTGGGTTGACGAGTGGCATGGTCATGGTGTAGGCCGAGCCTTTTTTGCCACTTCATCCGCCTCCGATCAAGCATAAAGACTTGCCCATAAGCATTCCCCACCCTAGAATAACTTAACCTACCCATTCCCCTATCTGAAATAACTGTACCTACCTCAAAAGAAGTGATAAGCAGCGATCAATTTGACTGTTGCTGGCTGCCGTCTCCCGCTTAAGGGCGAATTTCAAACGTTGTCCATCACAGAGACAAATGATCTGGCTCCAGCAGCGTCTAAAGGAGTACCTGTTTGCTCACTTCTAGCTCCAGTGGAGACTGACGGAAAAATGGCCGCTAACAACCTGTGGTCCTTGTTCCGGGTGCGCGTGTCACCATCGAGCCTTAATGACATCATAAAGCCGCTTCAAGTGCAAGACTTGCAGGCTTATATACAGTCTATCTATCTATCTATGTAATGTATCTTACTGCATAGATATATATCTAGCTATATAAATAGATAGTTATATATCAATATAGATATTTTTACAAATATCTAGCTTTACGTATAAATCTAAACTTCTACAGTTATGGTTTTGTAAGGCTGAAAACAGACATCCAGAATTTGTATTATTATCAGCATTATTCTTATAATTCCATTGAGGTTATTCCAGGGGCAGGTAATACACTGCATGAGGCTTTGACCATTTTTTACCATTTTAGGTAAAAAGCTGCATTGACTGCACTTCTGCATTTTCTGCGATATGGTAGGACTGCAAGCAAAGCCTGAGACAAGATATGTCAAATACACTCTATACAGTATGCAAGTTCATTTTCCAAGATAGAAACATTGGTCACACTGAACATTGTTGAACGTTTTCGCTGCAATGCATCCTGGGACGCTTGGATCCAGGTTCTATCATTCATGCTGCGCCATTTCAACCAACCTGTGTGGCTCATATTCACTTTGGGTTGACGAGTGGCATGGTCATGGTGTAGGCCGAGCCTTTTTTGCCACTTCATCCGCCTCCGATCAAGCATAAAGACTTGCCCATAAGCATTCCCCACCCTAGAATAACTTAACCTACCCATTCCCCTATCTGAAATAACTGTACCTACCTCAAAAGAAGTGATAAGCAGCGATCAATTTGACTGTTGCTGGCTGCCGTCTCCCGCTTAAGGGCGAATTTCAAACGTTGTCCATCACAGAGACAAATGATCTGGCTCCAGCAGCGTCTAAAGGAGTACCTGTTTGCTCACTTCTAGCTCCAGTGGAGACTGACGGAAAAATGGCCGCTAACAACCTGTGGTCCTTGTTCCGGGTGCGCGTGTCACCATCGAGCCTTAATGACATCATAAAGCCGCTTCAAGTGCAAGACTTGCAGGCTTATATACAGTCTATCTATCTATCTATGTAATGTATCTTACTGCATAGATATATATCTAGCTATATAAATAGATAGTTATATATCAATATAGATATTTTTACAAATATCTAGCTTTACGTATAAATCTAAACTTCTACAGTTATGGTTTTGTAAGGCTGAAAACAGACATCCAGAATTTGTATTATTATCAGCATTATTCTTATAATTCCATTGAGGTTATTCCAGGGGCAGGTAATACACTGCATGAGGCTTTGACCATTTTTTACCATTTTAGGTAAAAAGCTGCATTGACTGCACTTCTGCATTTTCTGCGATATGGTAGGACTGCAAGCAAAGCCTGAGACAAGATATGTCAAATACACTCTATACAGTATGCGAGTTCATTTTCCAAGATAGAAACATTGGTCACACTGAACATTGTTGAACGTTTTCGCTGCAATGCATCCTGGGACGCTTGGATCCAGGTTCTATCATTCATGCTGCGCCATTTCAACCAACCTGTGTGGCTCATATTCACTTTGGGTTGACGAGTGGCATGGTCATGGTGTAGGCCGAGCCTTTTTTGCCACTTCATCCGCCTCCGATCAAGCATAAAGACTTGCCCATAAGCATTCCCCACCCTAGAATAACTTAACCTACCCATTCCCCTATCTGAAATAACTGTACCTACCTCAAAAGAAGTGATAAGCAGCGATCAATTTGACTGTTGCTGGCTGCCGTCTCCCGCTTAAGGGCGAATTTCAAACGTTGTCCATCACAGAGACAAATGATCTGGCTCCAGCAGCCTCTAAAGGAGTACCTGTTTGCTCACTTCTAGCTCCAGTGGAGACTGACGGAAAAATGGCCGCTAACAACCTGTGGTCCTTGTTCCGGGTGCGCGTGTCACCATCGAGCCTTAATGACATCATAAAGCCGCTTCAAGTGCAAGACTTGCAGGCTTATATACAGTCTATCTATCTATCTATGTAATGTATCTTACTGCATAGATATATATCTAGCTATATAAATAGATAGTTATATATCAATATAGATATTTTTACAAATATCTAGCTTTACGTATAAATCTAAACTTCTACAGTTATGGTTTTGTAAGGCTGAAAACAGACATCCAGAATTTGTATTATTATCAGCATTATTCTTATAATTCCATTGAGGTTATTCCAGGGGCAGGTAATACACTGCATGAGGCTTTGACCATTTTTTACCATTTTAGGTAAAAAGCTGCATTGACTGCACTTCTGCATTTTCTGCGATATGGTAGGACTGCAAGCAAAGCCTGAGACAAGATATGTCAAATACACTCTATACAGTATGCGAGTTCATTTTCCAAGATAGAAACATTGGTCACACTGAACATTGTTGAACGTTTTCGCTGCAATGCATCCTGGGACGCTTGGATCCAGGTTCTATCATTCATGCTGCGCCATTTCAACCAACCTGTGTGGCTCATATTCACTTTGGGTTGACGAGTGGCATGGTCATGGTGTAGGCCGAGCCTTTTTTGCCACTTCATCCGCCTCCGATCAAGCATAAAGACTTGCCCATAAGCATTCCCCACCCTAGAATAACTTAACCTACCCATTCCCCTATCTGAAATAACTGTACCTACCTCAAAAGAAGTGATAAGCAGCGATCAATTTGACTGTTGCTGGCTGCCGTCTCCCTCTTAAGGGCGAATTTCAAACGTTGTCCATCACAGAGACAAATGATCTGGCTCCAGCAGCGTCTAAAGGAGTACGTGTTTGCTCACTTCTAGCTCCAGTGGAGACTGACGGAAAAATGGCCGCTAACGACCTGTGGTCCTTGTTCCGGGTGCGCGTGTCACCATCGAGCCTTAATGACATCATAAAGCCGCTTCAAGTGCAAGACTTGCAGGCTTATATACAGTCTATCTATCTATCTATGTAATGTATCTTACTGCATAGATATATATCTAGCTATATAAATAGATAGTTATATATCAATATAGATATTTTTACAAATATCTAGCTTTACGTATAAATCTAAACTTCTACAGTTATGGTTTTGTAAGGCTGAAAACAGACATCCAGAATTTGTATTATTATCAGCATTATTCTTATAATTCCATTGAGGTTATTCCAGGGGCAGGTAATACACTGCATGAGGCTTTGACCATTTTTTACCATTTTAGGTAAAAAGCTGCATTGACTGCACTTCTGCATTTTCTGCGATATGGTAGGACTGCAAGCAAAGCCTGAGACAAGATATGTCAAATACACTCTATACAGTATGCGAGTTCATTTTCCAAGATAGAAACATTGGTCACACTGAACATTGTTGAACGTTTTCGCTGCAATGCATCCTGGGACGCTTGGATCCAGGTTCTATCATTCATGCTGCGCCATTTCAACCAACCTGTGTGGCTCATATTCACTTTGGGTTGACGAGTGGCATGGTCATGGTGTAGGCCGAGCCTTTTTTGCCACTTCATCCGCCTCCGATCAAGCATAAAGACTTGCCCATAAGCATTCCCCACCCTAGAATAACTTAACCTACCCATTCCCCTATCTGAAATAACTGTACCTACCTCAAAAGAAGTGATAAGCAGCGATCAATTTGACTGTTGCTGGCTGCCGTCTCCCGCTTAAGGGCGAATTTCAAACGTTGTCCATCACAGAGACAAATGATCTGGCTCCAGCAGCGTCTAAAGGAGTACCTGTTTGCTCACTTCTAGCTCCAGTGGAGACTGATGGAAAAATGGCCGCTAACAACCTGTGGTCCTTGTTCCGGGTGCGTGTGTCACCATCGAGCCTTAATGACATCATAAAGCCGCTTCAAGTGCAAGACTTGCAGGCTTATATACAGTCTATCTATCTATCTATGTAATGTATCTTACTGCATAGATATATATCTAGCTATATAAATAGATAGTTATATATCAATATAGATATTTTTACAAATATCTAGCTTTACGTATAAATCTAAACTTCTACAGTTATGGTTTTGTAAGGCTGAAAACAGACATCCAGAATTTGTATTATTATCAGCATTATTCTTATAATTGCCATTGAGGTTATTCTAGGGGCAGGTAATAAACTGCATGAGGCTTTGACCAATTTTTACCATTTTAGGTAAAAAGCTGCATTGACTGCACTTCTGCATTTTCTGCGATATGGTAGGACTGCAAGCAAAGCCTGAGACAAGATATGTCAAATACACTCTATACAGTATGCGAGTTCATTTTCCAAGATAGAAACATTGGTCACACTGAACATTGTTGAACGTTTTCGCTGCAATGCATCCTGGGACGCTTGGATCCAGGTTCTATCATTCATGCTGCGCCATTTCAACCAACCTGTGTGGCTCATATTCACTTTGGGTTGACGAGTGGCATGGTCATGGTGTAGGCCGAGCCTTTTTTGCCACTTCATCCGCCTCCGATCAAGCATAAAGACTTGCCCATAAGCATTCCCCACCCTAGAATAACTTAACCTACCCATTCCCCTATCTGAAATAACTGTACCTACCTCAAAAGAAGTGATAAGCAGCGATCAATTTGACTGTTGCTGGCTGCCGTCTCCCGCTTAAGGGCGAATTTCAAACGTTGTCCATCACAGAGACAAATGATCTGGCTCCAGCAGCGTCTAAAGGAGTACCTGTTTGCTCACTTCTAGCTCCAGTGGAGACTGACGGAAAAATGGCCGCTAACAACCTGTGGTCCTTGTTCCGGGTGCGCGTGTCACCATCGAGCCTTAATGACATCATAAAGCCGCTTCAAGTGCAAGACTTGCAGGCTTATATACAGTCTATCTATCTATCTATGTAATGTATCTTACTGCATAGATATATATCTAGCTATATAAATAGATAGTTATATATCAATATAGATATTTTTACAAATATCTAGCTTTACGTATAAATCTAAACTTCTACAGTTATGGTTTTGTAAGGCTGAAAACAGACATCCAGAATTTGTATTATTATCAGCATTATTCTTATAATTGCCATTGAGGTTATTCTAGGGGCAGGTAATAAACTGCATGAGGCTTTGACCAATTTTTACCATTTTAGGTAAAAAGCTGCATTGACTGCACTTCTGCATTTTCTGCGATATGGTAGGACTGCAAGCAAAGCCTGAGACAAGATATGTCAAATACACTCTATACAGTATGCGAGTTCATTTTCCAAGATAGAAACATTGGTCACACTGAACATTGTTGAACGTTTTCGCTGCAATGCATCCTGGGACGCTTGGATCCAGGTTCTATCATTCATGCTGCGCCATTTCAACCAACCTGTGTGGCTCATATTCACTTTGGGTTGACGAGTGGCATGGTCATGGTGTAGGCCGAGCCTTTTTTGCCACTTCATCCGCCTCCGATCAAGCATAAAGACTTGCCCATAAGCATTCCCCACCCTAGAATAACTTAACCTACCCATTCCCCTATCTGAAATAACTGTACCTACCTCAAAAGAAGTGATAAGCAGCGATCAATTTGACTGTTGCTGGCTGCCGTCTCCCGCTTAAGGGCGAATTTCAAACGTTGTCCATCACAGAGACAAATGATCTGGCTCCAGCAGCGTCTAAAGGAGTACCTGTTTGCTCACTTCTAGCTCCAGTGGAGACTGATGGAAAAATGGCCGCTAACAACCTGTGGTCCTTGTTCCGGGTGCGTGTGTCACCATCGAGCCTTAATGACATCATAAAGCCGCTTCAAGTGCAAGACTTGCAGGCTTATATACAGTCTATCTATCTATCTATGTAATGTATCTTACTGCATAGATATATATCTAGCTATATAAATAGATAGTTATATATCAATATAGATATTTTTACAAATATCTAGCTTTACGTATAAATCTAAACTTCTACAGTTATGGTTTTGTAAGGCTGAAAACAGACATCCAGAATTTGTATTATTATCAGCATTATTCTTATAATTCCATTGAGGTTATTCCAGGGGCAGGTAATACACTGCATGAGGCTTTGACCATTTTTTACCATTTTAGGTAAAAAGCTGCATTGACTGCACTTCTGCATTTTCTGCGATATGGTAGGACTGCAAGCAAAGCCTGAGACAAGATATGTCAAATACACTCTATACAGTATGCAAGTTCATTTTCCAAGATAGAAACATTGGTCACACTGAACATTGTTGAACGTTTTCGCTGCAATGCATCCTGGGACGCTTGGATCCAGGTTCTATCATTCATGCTGCGCCATTTCAACCAACCTGTGTGGCTCATATTCACTTTGGGTTGACGAGTGGCATGGTCATGGTGTAGGCCGAGCCTTTTTTGCCACTTCATCCGCCTCCGATCAAGCATAAAGACTTGCCCATAAGCATTCCCCACCCTAGAATAACTTAACCTACCCATTCCTCTATCTGAAATAACTGTACCTACCTCAAAAGAAGTGATAAGCAGCGATCAATTTGACTGTTGCTGGCTGCCGTCTCCCGCTTAAGGGCGAATTTCAAACGTTGTCCATCACAGAGACAAATGATCTGGCTCCAGCAGCGTCTAAAGGAGTACCTGTTTGCTCACTTCTAGCTCCAGTGGAGACTGATGGAAAAATGGCCGCTAACAACCTGTGGTCCTTGTTCCGGGTGCGTGTGTCACCATCGAGCCTTAATGACATCATAAAGCCGCTTCAAGTGCAAGACTTGCAGGCTTATATACAGTCTATCTATCTATCTATGTAATGTATCTTACTGCATAGATATATATCTAGCTATATAAATAGATAGTTATATATCAATATAGATATTTTTACAAATATCTAGCTTTACGTATAAATCTAAACTTCTACAGTTATGGTTTTGTAAGGCTGAAAACAGACATCCAGAATTTGTATTATTATCAGCATTATTCTTATAATTCCATTGAGGTTATTCCAGGGGCAGGTAATACACTGCATGAGGCTTTGACCATTTTTTACCATTTTAGGTAAAAAGCTGCATTGACTGCACTTCTGCATTTTCTGCGATATGGTAGGACTGCAAGCAAAGCCTGAGACAAGATATGTCAAATACACTCTATACAGTATGCGAGTTCATTTTCCAAGATAGAAACATTGGTCACACTGAACATTGTTGAACGTTTTCGCTGCAATGCATCCTGGGACGCTTGGATCCAGGTTCTATCATTCATGCTGCGCCATTTCAACCAACCTGTGTGGCTCATATTCACTTTGGGTTGACGAGTGGCATGGTCATGGTGTAGGCCGAGCCTTTTTTGCCACTTCATCCGCCTCCGATCAAGCATAAAGACTTGCCCATAAGCATTCCCCACCCTAGAATAACTTAACCTACCCATTCCCCTATCTGAAATAACTGTACCTACCTCAAAAGAAGTGATAAGCAGCGATCAATTTGACTGTTGCTGGCTGCCGTCTCCCTCTTAAGGGCGAATTTCAAACGTTGTCCATCACAGAGACAAATGATCTGGCTCCAGCAGCGTCTAAAGGAGTACGTGTTTGCTCACTTCTAGCTCCAGTGGAGACTGACGGAAAAATGGCCGCTAACGACCTGTGGTCCTTGTTCCGGGTGCGCGTGTCACCATCGAGCCTTAATGACATCATAAAGCCGCTTCAAGTGCAAGACTTGCAGGCTTATATACAGTCTATCTATCTATCTATGTAATGTATCTTACTGCATAGATATATATCTAGCTATATAAATAGATAGTTATATATCAATATAGATATTTTTACAAATATCTAGCTTTACGTATAAATCTAAACTTCTACAGTTATGGTTTTGTAAGGCTGAAAACAGACATCCAGAATTTGTATTATTATCAGCATTATTCTTATAATTGCCATTGAGGTTATTCTAGGGGCAGGTAATAAACTGCATGAGGCTTTGACCAATTTTTACCATTTTAGGTAAAAAGCTGCATTGACTGCACTTCTGCATTTTCTGCGATATGGTAGGACTGCAAGCAAAGCCTGAGACAAGATATGTCAAATACACTCTATACAGTATGCGAGTTCATTTTCCAAGATAGAAACATTGGTCACACTGAACATTGTTGAACGTTTTCGCTGCAATGCATCCTGGGACGCTTGGATCCAGGTTCTATCATTCATGCTGCGCCATTTCAACCAACCTGTGTGGCTCATATTCACTTTGGGTTGACGAGTGGCATGGTCATGGTGTAGGCCGAGCCTTTTTTGCCACTTCATCCGCCTCCGATCAAGCATAAAGACTTGCCCATAAGCATTCCCCACCCTAGAATAACTTAACCTACCCATTCCCCTATCTGAAATAACTGTACCTACCTCAAAAGAAGTGATAAGCAGCGATCAATTTGACTGTTGCTGGCTGCCGTCTCCCGCTTAAGGGCGAATTTCAAACGTTGTCCATCACAGAGACAAATGATCTGGCTCCAGCAGCGTCTAAAGGAGTACCTGTTTGCTCACTTCTAGCTCCAGTGGAGACTGATGGAAAAATGGCCGCTAACAACCTGTGGTCCTTGTTCCGGGTGCGTGTGTCACCATCGAGCCTTAATGACATCATAAAGCCGCTTCAAGTGCAAGACTTGCAGGCTTATATACAGTCTATCTATCTATCTATGTAATGTATCTTACTGCATAGATATATATCTAGCTATATAAATAGATAGTTATATATCAATATAGATATTTTTACAAATATCTAGCTTTACGTATAAATCTAAACTTCTACAGTTATGGTTTTGTAAGGCTGAAAACAGACATCCAGAATTTGTATTATTATCAGCATTATTCTTATAATTCCATTGAGGTTATTCCAGGGGCAGGTAATACACTGCATGAGGCTTTGACCATTTTTTACCATTTTAGGTAAAAAGCTGCATTGACTGCACTTCTGCATTTTCTGCGATATGGTAGGACTGCAAGCAAAGCCTGAGACAAGATATGTCAAATACACTCTATACAGTATGCAAGTTCATTTTCCAAGATAGAAACATTGGTCACACTGAACATTGTTGAACGTTTTCGCTGCAATGCATCCTGGGACGCTTGGATCCAGGTTCTATCATTCATGCTGCGCCATTTCAACCAACCTGTGTGGCTCATATTCACTTTGGGTTGACGAGTGGCATGGTCATGGTGTAGGCCGAGCCTTTTTTGCCACTTCATCCGCCTCCGATCAAGCATAAAGACTTGCCCATAAGCATTCCCCACCCTAGAATAACTTAACCTACCCATTCCTCTATCTGAAATAACTGTACCTACCTCAAAAGAAGTGATAAGCAGCGATCAATTTGACTGTTGCTGGCTGCCGTCTCCCGCTTAAGGGCGAATTTCAAACGTTGTCCATCACAGAGACAAATGATCTGGCTCCAGCAGCGTCTAAAGGAGTACCTGTTTGCTCACTTCTAGCTCCAGTGGAGACTGATGGAAAAATGGCCGCTAACAACCTGTGGTCCTTGTTCCGGGTGCGTGTGTCACCATCGAGCCTTAATGACATCATAAAGCCGCTTCAAGTGCAAGACTTGCAGGCTTATATACAGTCTATCTATCTATCTATGTAATGTATCTTACTGCATAGATATATATCTAGCTATATAAATAGATAGTTATATATCAATATAGATATTTTTACAAATATCTAGCTTTACGTATAAATCTAAACTTCTACAGTTATGGTTTTGTAAGGCTGAAAACAGACATCCAGAATTTGTATTATTATCAGCATTATTCTTATAATTCCATTGAGGTTATTCCAGGGGCAGGTAATACACTGCATGAGGCTTTGACCATTTTTTACCATTTTAGGTAAAAAGCTGCATTGACTGCACTTCTGCATTTTCTGCGATATGGTAGGACTGCAAGCAAAGCCTGAGACAAGATATGTCAAATACACTCTATACAGTATGCGAGTTCATTTTCCAAGATAGAAACATTGGTCACACTGAACATTGTTGAACGTTTTCGCTGCAATGCATCCTGGGACGCTTGGATCCAGGTTCTATCATTCATGCTGCGCCATTTCAACCAACCTGTGTGGCTCATATTCACTTTGGGTTGACGAGTGGCATGGTCATGGTGTAGGCCGAGCCTTTTTTGCCACTTCATCCGCCTCCGATCAAGCATAAAGACTTGCCCATAAGCATTCCCCACCCTAGAATAACTTAACCTACCCATTCCCCTATCTGAAATAACTGTACCTACCTCAAAAGAAGTGATAAGCAGCGATCAATTTGACTGTTGCTGGCTGCCGTCTCCCTCTTAAGGGCGAATTTCAAACGTTGTCCATCACAGAGACAAATGATCTGGCTCCAGCAGCGTCTAAAGGAGTACGTGTTTGCTCACTTCTAGCTCCAGTGGAGACTGACGGAAAAATGGCCGCTAACGACCTGTGGTCCTTGTTCCGGGTGCGCGTGTCACCATCGAGCCTTAATGACATCATAAAGCCGCTTCAAGTGCAAGACTTGCAGGCTTATATACAGTCTATCTATCTATCTATGTAATGTATCTTACTGCATAGATATATATCTAGCTATATAAATAGATAGTTATATATCAATATAGATATTTTTACAAATATCTAGCTTTACGTATAAATCTAAACTTCTACAGTTATGGTTTTGTAAGGCTGAAAACAGACATCCAGAATTTGTATTATTATCAGCATTATTCTTATAATTGCCATTGAGGTTATTCTAGGGGCAGGTAATAAACTGCATGAGGCTTTGACCAATTTTTACCATTTTAGGTAAAAAGCTGCATTGACTGCACTTCTGCATTTTCTGCGATATGGTAGGACTGCAAGCAAAGCCTGAGACAAGATATGTCAAATACACTCTATACAGTATGCGAGTTCATTTTCCAAGATAGAAACATTGGTCACACTGAACATTGTTGAACGTTTTCGCTGCAATGCATCCTGGGACGCTTGGATCCAGGTTCTATCATTCATGCTGCGCCATTTCAACCAACCTGTGTGGCTCATATTCACTTTGGGTTGACGAGTGGCATGGTCATGGTGTAGGCCGAGCCTTTTTTGCCACTTCATCCGCCTCCGATCAAGCATAAAGACTTGCCCATAAGCATTCCCCACCCTAGAATAACTTAACCTACCCATTCCCCTATCTGAAATAACTGTACCTACCTCAAAAGAAGTGATAAGCAGCGATCAATTTGACTGTTGCTGGCTGCCGTCTCCCGCTTAAGGGCGAATTTCAAACGTTGTCCATCACAGAGACAAATGATCTGGCTCCAGCAGCGTCTAAAGGAGTACCTGTTTGCTCACTTCTAGCTCCAGTGGAGACTGATGGAAAAATGGCCGCTAACAACCTGTGGTCCTTGTTCCGGGTGCGTGTGTCACCATCGAGCCTTAATGACATCATAAAGCCGCTTCAAGTGCAAGACTTGCAGGCTTATATACAGTCTATCTATCTATCTATGTAATGTATCTTACTGCATAGATATATATCTAGCTATATAAATAGATAGTTATATATCAATATAGATATTTTTACAAATATCTAGCTTTACGTATAAATCTAAACTTCTACAGTTATGGTTTTGTAAGGCTGAAAACAGACATCCAGAATTTGTATTATTATCAGCATTATTCTTATAATTCCATTGAGGTTATTCCAGGGGCAGGTAATACACTGCATGAGGCTTTGACCATTTTTTACCATTTTAGGTAAAAAGCTGCATTGACTGCACTTCTGCATTTTCTGCGATATGGTAGGACTGCAAGCAAAGCCTGAGACAAGATATGTCAAATACACTCTATACAGTATGCAAGTTCATTTTCCAAGATAGAAACATTGGTCACACTGAACATTGTTGAACGTTTTCGCTGCAATGCATCCTGGGACGCTTGGATCCAGGTTCTATCATTCATGCTGCGCCATTTCAACCAACCTGTGTGGCTCATATTCACTTTGGGTTGACGAGTGGCATGGTCATGGTGTAGGCCGAGCCTTTTTTGCCACTTCATCCGCCTCCGATCAAGCATAAAGACTTGCCCATAAGCATTCCCCACCCTAGAATAACTTAACCTACCCATTCCCCTATCTGAAATAACTGTACCTACCTCAAAAGAAGTGATAAGCAGCGATCAATTTGACTGTTGCTGGCTGCCGTCTCCCGCTTAAGGGCGAATTTCAAACGTTGTCCATCACAGAGACAAATGATCTGGCTCCAGCAGCGTCTAAAGGAGTACCTGTTTGCTCACTTCTAGCTCCAGTGGAGACTGACGGAAAAATGGCCGCTAACAACCTGTGGTCCTTGTTCCGGGTGCGCGTGTCACCATCGAGCCTTAATGACATCATAAAGCCGCTTCAAGTGCAAGACTTGCAGGCTTATATACAGTCTATCTATCTATCTATGTAATGTATCTTACTGCATAGATATATATCTAGCTATATAAATAGATAGTTATATATCAATATAGATATTTTTACAAATATCTAGCTTTACGTATAAATCTAAACTTCTACAGTTATGGTTTTGTAAGGCTGAAAACAGACATCCAGAATTTGTATTATTATCAGCATTATTCTTATAATTCCATTGAGGTTATTCCAGGGGCAGGTAATACACTGCATGAGGCTTTGACCATTTTTTACCATTTTAGGTAAAAAGCTGCATTGACTGCACTTCTGCATTTTCTGCGATATGGTAGGACTGCAAGCAAAGCCTGAGACAAGATATGTCAAATACACTCTATACAGTATGCGAGTTCATTTTCCAAGATAGAAACATTGGTCACACTGAACATTGTTGAACGTTTTCGCTGCAATGCATCCTGGGACGCTTGGATCCAGGTTCTATCATTCATGCTGCGCCATTTCAACCAACCTGTGTGGCTCATATTCACTTTGGGTTGACGAGTGGCATGGTCATGGTGTAGGCCGAGCCTTTTTTGCCACTTCATCCGCCTCCGATCAAGCATAAAGACTTGCCCATAAGCATTCCCCACCCTAGAATAACTTAACCTACCCATTCCCCTATCTGAAATAACTGTACCTACCTCAAAAGAAGTGATAAGCAGCGATCAATTTGACTGTTGCTGGCTGCCGTCTCCCGCTTAAGGGCGAATTTCAAACGTTGTCCATCACAGAGACAAATGATCTGGCTCCAGCAGCGTCTAAAGGAGTACCTGTTTGCTCACTTCTAGCTCCAGTGGAGACTGACGGAAAAATGGCCGCTAACGACCTGTGGTCCTTGTTCCGGGTGCGCGTGTCACCATCGAGCCTTAATGACATCATAAAGCCGCTTCAAGTGCAAGACTTGCAGGCTTATATACAGTCTATCTATCTATCTATGTAATGTATCTTACTGCATAGATATATATCTAGCTATATAAATAGATAGTTATATATCAATATAGATATTTTTACAAATATCTAGCTTTACGTATAAATCTAAACTTCTACAGTTATGGTTTTGTAAGGCTGAAAACAGACATCCAGAATTTGTATTATTATCAGCATTATTCTTATAATTGCCATTGAGGTTATTCTAGGGGCAGGTAATAAACTGCATGAGGCTTTGACCAATTTTTACCATTTTAGGTAAAAAGCTGCATTGACTGCACTTCTGCATTTTCTGCGATATGGTAGGACTGCAAGCAAAGCCTGAGACAAGATATGTCAAATACACTCTATACAGTATGCGAGTTCATTTTCCAAGATAGAAACATTGGTCACACTGAACATTGTTGAACGTTTTCGCTGCAATGCATCCTGGGACGCTTGGATCCAGGTTCTATCATTCATGCTGCGCCATTTCAACCAACCTGTGTGGCTCATATTCACTTTGGGTTGACGAGTGGCATGGTCATGGTGTAGGCCGAGCCTTTTTTGCCACTTCATCCGCCTCCGATCAAGCATAAAGACTTGCCCATAAGCATTCCCCACCCTAGAATAACTTAACCTACCCATTCCCCTATCTGAAATAACTGTACCTACCTCAAAAGAAGTGATAAGCAGCGATCAATTTGACTGTTGCTGGCTGCCGTCTCCCGCTTAAGGGCGAATTTCAAACGTTGTCCATCACAGAGACAAATGATCTGGCTCCAGCAGCGTCTAAAGGAGTACGTGTTTGCTCACTTCTAGCTCCAGTGGAGACTGACGGAAAAATGGCCGCTAACGACCTGTGGTCCTTGTTCCGGGTGCGCGTGTCACCATCGAGCCTTAATGACATCATAAAGCCGCTTCAAGTGCAAGACTTGCAGGCTTATATACAGTCTATCTATCTATCTATGTAATGTATCTTACTGCATAGATATATATCTAGCTATATAAATAGATAGTTATATATCAATATAGATATTTTTACAAATATCTAGCTTTACGTATAAATCTAAACTTCTACAGTTATGGTTTTGTAAGGCTGAAAACAGACATCCAGAATTTGTATTATTATCAGCATTATTCTTATAATTGCCATTGAGGTTATTCTAGGGGCAGGTAATAAACTGCATGAGGCTTTGACCAATTTTTACCATTTTAGGTAAAAAGCTGCATTGACTGCACTTCTGCATTTTCTGCGATATGGTAGGACTGCAAGCAAAGCCTGAGACAAGATATGTCAAATACACTCTATACAGTATGCGAGTTCATTTTCCAAGATAGAAACATTGGTCACACTGAACATTGTTGAACGTTTTCGCTGCAATGCATCCTGGGACGCTTGGATCCAGGTTCTATCATTCATGCTGCGCCATTTCAACCAACCTGTGTGGCTCATATTCACTTTGGGTTGACGAGTGGCATGGTCATGGTGTAGGCCGAGCCTTTTTTGCCACTTCATCCGCCTCCGATCAAGCATAAAGACTTGCCCATAAGCATTCCCCACCCTAGAATAACTTAACCTACCCATTCCCCTATCTGAAATAACTGTACCTACCTCAAAAGAAGTGATAAGCAGCGATCAATTTGACTGTTGCTGGCTGCCGTCTCCCGCTTAAGGGCGAATTTCAAACGTTGTCCATCACAGAGACAAATGATCTGGCTCCAGCAGCGTCTAAAGGAGTACCTGTTTGCTCACTTCTAGCTCCAGTGGAGACTGATGGAAAAATGGCCGCTAACAACCTGTGGTCCTTGTTCCGGGTGCGTGTGTCACCATCGAGCCTTAATGACATCATAAAGCCGCTTCAAGTGCAAGACTTGCAGGCTTATATACAGTCTATCTATCTATCTATGTAATGTATCTTACTGCATAGATATATATCTAGCTATATAAATAGATAGTTATATATCAATATAGATATTTTTACAAATATCTAGCTTTACGTATAAATCTAAACTTCTACAGTTATGGTTTTGTAAGGCTGAAAACAGACATCCAGAATTTGTATTATTATCAGCATTATTCTTATAATTCCATTGAGGTTATTCCAGGGGCAGGTAATACACTGCATGAGGCTTTGACCATTTTTTACCATTTTAGGTAAAAAGCTGCATTGACTGCACTTCTGCATTTTCTGCGATATGGTAGGACTGCAAGCAAAGCCTGAGACAAGATATGTCAAATACACTCTATACAGTATGCAAGTTCATTTTCCAAGATAGAAACATTGGTCACACTGAACATTGTTGAACGTTTTCGCTGCAATGCATCCTGGGACGCTTGGATCCAGGTTCTATCATTCATGCTGCGCCATTTCAACCAACCTGTGTGGCTCATATTCACTTTGGGTTGACGAGTGGCATGGTCATGGTGTAGGCCGAGCCTTTTTTGCCACTTCATCCGCCTCCGATCAAGCATAAAGACTTGCCCATAAGCATTCCCCACCCTAGAATAACTTAACCTACCCATTCCCCTATCTGAAATAACTGTACCTACCTCAAAAGAAGTGATAAGCAGCGATCAATTTGACTGTTGCTGGCTGCCGTCTCCCGCTTAAGGGCGAATTTCAAACGTTGTCCATCACAGAGACAAATGATCTGGCTCCAGCAGCGTCTAAAGGAGTACCTGTTTGCTCACTTCTAGCTCCAGTGGAGACTGACGGAAAAATGGCCGCTAACAACCTGTGGTCCTTGTTCCGGGTGCGCGTGTCACCATCGAGCCTTAATGACATCATAAAGCCGCTTCAAGTGCAAGACTTGCAGGCTTATATACAGTCTATCTATCTATCTATGTAATGTATCTTACTGCATAGATATATATCTAGCTATATAAATAGATAGTTATATATCAATATAGATATTTTTACAAATATCTAGCTTTACGTATAAATCTAAACTTCTACAGTTATGGTTTTGTAAGGCTGAAAACAGACATCCAGAATTTGTATTATTATCAGCATTATTCTTATAATTCCATTGAGGTTATTCCAGGGGCAGGTAATACACTGCATGAGGCTTTGACCATTTTTTACCATTTTAGGTAAAAAGCTGCATTGACTGCACTTCTGCATTTTCTGCGATATGGTAGGACTGCAAGCAAAGCCTGAGACAAGATATGTCAAATACACTCTATACAGTATGCGAGTTCATTTTCCAAGATAGAAACATTGGTCACACTGAACATTGTTGAACGTTTTCGCTGCAATGCATCCTGGGACGCTTGGATCCAGGTTCTATCATTCATGCTGCGCCATTTCAACCAACCTGTGTGGCTCATATTCACTTTGGGTTGACGAGTGGCATGGTCATGGTGTAGGCCGAGCCTTTTTTGCCACTTCATCCGCCTCCGATCAAGCATAAAGACTTGCCCATAAGCATTCCCCACCCTAGAATAACTTAACCTACCCATTCCCCTATCTGAAATAACTGTACCTACCTCAAAAGAAGTGATAAGCAGCGATCAATTTGACTGTTGCTGGCTGCCGTCTCCCGCTTAAGGGCGAATTTCAAACGTTGTCCATCACAGAGACAAATGATCTGGCTCCAGCAGCGTCTAAAGGAGTACCTGTTTGCTCACTTCTAGCTCCAGTGGAGACTGACGGAAAAATGGCCGCTAACGACCTGTGGTCCTTGTTCCGGGTGCGCGTGTCACCATCGAGCCTTAATGACATCATAAAGCCGCTTCAAGTGCAAGACTTGCAGGCTTATATACAGTCTATCTATCTATCTATGTAATGTATCTTACTGCATAGATATATATCTAGCTATATAAATAGATAGTTATATATCAATATAGATATTTTTACAAATATCTAGCTTTACGTATAAATCTAAACTTCTACAGTTATGGTTTTGTAAGGCTGAAAACAGACATCCAGAATTTGTATTATTATCAGCATTATTCTTATAATTGCCATTGAGGTTATTCTAGGGGCAGGTAATAAACTGCATGAGGCTTTGACCAATTTTTACCATTTTAGGTAAAAAGCTGCATTGACTGCACTTCTGCATTTTCTGCGATATGGTAGGACTGCAAGCAAAGCCTGAGACAAGATATGTCAAATACACTCTATACAGTATGCGAGTTCATTTTCCAAGATAGAAACATTGGTCACACTGAACATTGTTGAACGTTTTCGCTGCAATGCATCCTGGGACGCTTGGATCCAGGTTCTATCATTCATGCTGCGCCATTTCAACCAACCTGTGTGGCTCATATTCACTTTGGGTTGACGAGTGGCATGGTCATGGTGTAGGCCGAGCCTTTTTTGCCACTTCATCCGCCTCCGATCAAGCATAAAGACTTGCCCATAAGCATTCCCCACCCTAGAATAACTTAACCTACCCATTCCCCTATCTGAAATAACTGTACCTACCTCAAAAGAAGTGATAAGCAGCGATCAATTTGACTGTTGCTGGCTGCCGTCTCCCGCTTAAGGGCGAATTTCAAACGTTGTCCATCACAGAGACAAATGATCTGGCTCCAGCAGCGTCTAAAGGAGTACCTGTTTGCTCACTTCTAGCTCCAGTGGAGACTGATGGAAAAATGGCCGCTAACAACCTGTGGTCCTTGTTCCGGGTGCGTGTGTCACCATCGAGCCTTAATGACATCATAAAGCCGCTTCAAGTGCAAGACTTGCAGGCTTATATACAGTCTATCTATCTATCTATGTAATGTATCTTACTGCATAGATATATATCTAGCTATATAAATAGATAGTTATATATCAATATAGATATTTTTACAAATATCTAGCTTTACGTATAAATCTAAACTTCTACAGTTATGGTTTTGTAAGGCTGAAAACAGACATCCAGAATTTGTATTATTATCAGCATTATTCTTATAATTCCATTGAGGTTATTCCAGGGGCAGGTAATACACTGCATGAGGCTTTGACCATTTTTTACCATTTTAGGTAAAAAGCTGCATTGACTGCACTTCTGCATTTTCTGCGATATGGTAGGACTGCAAGCAAAGCCTGAGACAAGATATGTCAAATACACTCTATACAGTATGCAAGTTCATTTTCCAAGATAGAAACATTGGTCACACTGAACATTGTTGAACGTTTTCGCTGCAATGCATCCTGGGACGCTTGGATCCAGGTTCTATCATTCATGCTGCGCCATTTCAACCAACCTGTGTGGCTCATATTCACTTTGGGTTGACGAGTGGCATGGTCATGGTGTAGGCCGAGCCTTTTTTGCCACTTCATCCGCCTCCGATCAAGCATAAAGACTTGCACATAAGCATTCCCCACCCTAGAATAACTTAACCTACCCATTCCTCTATCTGAAATAACTGTACCTACCTCAAAAGAAGTGATAAGCAGCGATCAATTTGACTGTTGCTGGCTGCCGTCTCCCGCTTAAGGGCGAATTTCAAACGTTGTCCATCACAGAGACAAATGATCTGGCTCCAGCAGCGTCTAAAGGAGTACCTGTTTGCTCACTTCTAGCTCCAGTGGAGACTGATGGAAAAATGGCCGCTAACAACCTGTGGTCCTTGTTCCGGGTGCGTGTGTCACCATCGAGCCTTAATGACATCATAAAGCCGCTTCAAGTGCAAGACTTGCAGGCTTATATACAGTCTATCTATCTATCTATGTAATGTATCTTACTGCATAGATATATATCTAGCTATATAAATAGATAGTTATATATCAATATAGATATTTTTACAAATATCTAGCTTTACGTATAAATCTAAACTTCTACAGTTATGGTTTTGTAAGGCTGAAAACAGACATCCAGAATTTGTATTATTATCAGCATTATTCTTATAATTCCATTGAGGTTATTCCAGGGGCAGGTAATACACTGCATGAGGCTTTGACCATTTTTTACCATTTTAGGTAAAAAGCTGCATTGACTGCACTTCTGCATTTTCTGCGATATGGTAGGACTGCAAGCAAAGCCTGAGACAAGATATGTCAAATACACTCTATACAGTATGCGAGTTCATTTTCCAAGATAGAAACATTGGTCACACTGAACATTGTTGAACGTTTTCGCTGCAATGCATCCTGGGACGCTTGGATCCAGGTTCTATCATTCATGCTGCGCCATTTCAACCAACCTGTGTGGCTCATATTCACTTTGGGTTGACGAGTGGCATGGTCATGGTGTAGGCCGAGCCTTTTTTGCCACTTCATCCGCCTCCGATCAAGCATAAAGACTTGCCCATAAGCATTCCCCACCCTAGAATAACTTAACCTACCCATTCCCCTATCTGAAATAACTGTACCTACCTCAAAAGAAGTGATAAGCAGCGATCAATTTGACTGTTGCTGGCTGCCGTCTCCCTCTTAAGGGCGAATTTCAAACGTTGTCCATCACAGAGACAAATGATCTGGCTCCAGCAGCGTCTAAAGGAGTACGTGTTTGCTCACTTCTAGCTCCAGTGGAGACTGACGGAAAAATGGCCGCTAACGACCTGTGGTCCTTGTTCCGGGTGCGCGTGTCACCATCGAGCCTTAATGACATCATAAAGCCGCTTCAAGTGCAAGACTTGCAGGCTTATATACAGTCTATCTATCTATCTATGTAATGTATCTTACTGCATAGATATATATCTAGCTATATAAATAGATAGTTATATATCAATATAGATATTTTTACAAATATCTAGCTTTACGTATAAATCTAAACTTCTACAGTTATGGTTTTGTAAGGCTGAAAACAGACATCCAGAATTTGTATTATTATCAGCATTATTCTTATAATTGCCATTGAGGTTATTCTAGGGGCAGGTAATAAACTGCATGAGGCTTTGACCAATTTTTACCATTTTAGGTAAAAAGCTGCATTGACTGCACTTCTGCATTTTCTGCGATATGGTAGGACTGCAAGCAAAGCCTGAGACAAGATATGTCAAATACACTCTATACAGTATGCGAGTTCATTTTCCAAGATAGAAACATTGGTCACACTGAACATTGTTGAACGTTTTCGCTGCAATGCATCCTGGGACGCTTGGATCCAGGTTCTATCATTCATGCTGCGCCATTTCAACCAACCTGTGTGGCTCATATTCACTTTGGGTTGACGAGTGGCATGGTCATGGTGTAGGCCGAGCCTTTTTTGCCACTTCATCCGCCTCCGATCAAGCATAAAGACTTGCCCATAAGCATTCCCCACCCTAGAATAACTTAACCTACCCATTCCCCTATCTGAAATAACTGTACCTACCTCAAAAGAAGTGATAAGCAGCGATCAATTTGACTGTTGCTGGCTGCCGTCTCCCGCTTAAGGGCGAATTTCAAACGTTGTCCATCACAGAGACAAATGATCTGGCTCCAGCAGCGTCTAAAGGAGTACCTGTTTGCTCACTTCTAGCTCCAGTGGAGACTGATGGAAAAATGGCCGCTAACAACCTGTGGTCCTTGTTCCGGGTGCGTGTGTCACCATCGAGCCTTAATGACATCATAAAGCCGCTTCAAGTGCAAGACTTGCAGGCTTATATACAGTCTATCTATCTATCTATGTAATGTATCTTACTGCATAGATATATATCTAGCTATATAAATAGATAGTTATATATCAATATAGATATTTTTACAAATATCTAGCTTTACGTATAAATCTAAACTTCTACAGTTATGGTTTTGTAAGGCTGAAAACAGACATCCAGAATTTGTATTATTATCAGCATTATTCTTATAATTCCATTGAGGTTATTCCAGGGGCAGGTAATACACTGCATGAGGCTTTGACCATTTTTTACCATTTTAGGTAAAAAGCTGCATTGACTGCACTTCTGCATTTTCTGCGATATGGTAGGACTGCAAGCAAAGCCTGAGACAAGATATGTCAAATACACTCTATACAGTATGCAAGTTCATTTTCCAAGATAGAAACATTGGTCACACTGAACATTGTTGAACGTTTTCGCTGCAATGCATCCTGGGACGCTTGGATCCAGGTTCTATCATTCATGCTGCGCCATTTCAACCAACCTGTGTGGCTCATATTCACTTTGGGTTGACGAGTGGCATGGTCATGGTGTAGGCCGAGCCTTTTTTGCCACTTCATCCGCCTCCGATCAAGCATAAAGACTTGCCCATAAGCATTCCCCACCCTAGAATAACTTAACCTACCCATTCCCCTATCTGAAATAACTGTACCTACCTCAAAAGAAGTGATAAGCAGCGATCAATTTGACTGTTGCTGGCTGCCGTCTCCCGCTTAAGGGCGAATTTCAAACGTTGTCCATCACAGAGACAAATGATCTGGCTCCAGCAGCGTCTAAAGGAGTACCTGTTTGCTCACTTCTAGCTCCAGTGGAGACTGACGGAAAAATGGCCGCTAACAACCTGTGGTCCTTGTTCCGGGTGCGCGTGTCACCATCGAGCCTTAATGACATCATAAAGCCGCTTCAAGTGCAAGACTTGCAGGCTTATATACAGTCTATCTATCTATCTATGTAATGTATCTTACTGCATAGATATATATCTAGCTATATAAATAGATAGTTATATATCAATATAGATATTTTTACAAATATCTAGCTTTACGTATAAATCTAAACTTCTACAGTTATGGTTTTGTAAGGCTGAAAACAGACATCCAGAATTTGTATTATTATCAGCATTATTCTTATAATTCCATTGAGGTTATTCCAGGGGCAGGTAATACACTGCATGAGGCTTTGACCATTTTTTACCATTTTAGGTAAAAAGCTGCATTGACTGCACTTCTGCATTTTCTGCGATATGGTAGGACTGCAAGCAAAGCCTGAGACAAGATATGTCAAATACACTCTATACAGTATGCGAGTTCATTTTCCAAGATAGAAACATTGGTCACACTGAACATTGTTGAACGTTTTCGCTGCAATGCATCCTGGGACGCTTGGATCCAGGTTCTATCATTCATGCTGCGCCATTTCAACCAACCTGTGTGGCTCATATTCACTTTGGGTTGACGAGTGGCATGGTCATGGTGTAGGCCGAGCCTTTTTTGCCACTTCATCCGCCTCCGATCAAGCATAAAGACTTGCCCATAAGCATTCCCCACCCTAGAATAACTTAACCTACCCATTCCCCTATCTGAAATAACTGTACCTACCTCAAAAGAAGTGATAAGCAGCGATCAATTTGACTGTTGCTGGCTGCCGTCTCCCGCTTAAGGGCGAATTTCAAACGTTGTCCATCACAGAGACAAATGATCTGGCTCCAGCAGCGTCTAAAGGAGTACCTGTTTGCTCACTTCTAGCTCCAGTGGAGACTGACGGAAAAATGGCCGCTAACAACCTGTGGTCCTTGTTCCGGGTGCGCGTGTCACCATCGAGCCTTAATGACATCATAAAGCCGCTTCAAGTGCAAGACTTGCAGGCTTATATACAGTCTATCTATCTATCTATGTAATGTATCTTACTGCATAGATATATATCTAGCTATATAAATAGATAGTTATATATCAATATAGATATTTTTACAAATATCTAGCTTTACGTATAAATCTAAACTTCTACAGTTATGGTTTTGTAAGGCTGAAAACAGACATCCAGAATTTGTATTATTATCAGCATTATTCTTATAATTCCATTGAGGTTATTCCAGGGGCAGGTAATACACTGCATGAGGCTTTGACCATTTTTTACCATTTTAGGTAAAAAGCTGCATTGACTGCACTTCTGCATTTTCTGCGATATGGTAGGACTGCAAGCAAAGCCTGAGACAAGATATGTCAAATACACTCTATACAGTATGCGAGTTCATTTTCCAAGATAGAAACATTGGTCACACTGAACATTGTTGAACGTTTTCGCTGCAATGCATCCTGGGACGCTTGGATCCAGGTTCTATCATTCATGCTGCGCCATTTCAACCAACCTGTGTGGCTCATATTCACTTTGGGTTGACGAGTGGCATGGTCATGGTGTAGGCCGAGCCTTTTTTGCCACTTCATCCGCCTCCGATCAAGCATAAAGACTTGCCCATAAGCATTCCCCACCCTAGAATAACTTAACCTACCCATTCCCCTATCTGAAATAACTGTACCTACCTCAAAAGAAGTGATAAGCAGCGATCAATTTGACTGTTGCTGGCTGCCGTCTCCCTCTTAAGGGCGAATTTCAAACGTTGTCCATCACAGAGACAAATGATCTGGCTCCAGCAGCGTCTAAAGGAGTACGTGTTTGCTCACTTCTAGCTCCAGTGGAGACTGACGGAAAAATGGCCGCTAACGACCTGTGGTCCTTGTTCCGGGTGCGCGTGTCACCATCGAGCCTTAATGACATCATAAAGCCGCTTCAAGTGCAAGACTTGCAGGCTTATATACAGTCTATCTATCTATCTATGTAATGTATCTTACTGCATAGATATATATCTAGCTATATAAATAGATAGTTATATATCAATATAGATATTTTTACAAATATCTAGCTTTACGTATAAATCTAAACTTCTACAGTTATGGTTTTGTAAGGCTGAAAACAGACATCCAGAATTTGTATTATTATCAGCATTATTCTTATAATTCCATTGAGGTTATTCCAGGGGCAGGTAATACACTGCATGAGGCTTTGACCATTTTTTACCATTTTAGGTAAAAAGCTGCATTGACTGCACTTCTGCATTTTCTGCGATATGGTAGGACTGCAAGCAAAGCCTGAGACAAGATATGTCAAATACACTCTATACAGTATGCGAGTTCATTTTCCAAGATAGAAACATTGGTCACACTGAACATTGTTGAACGTTTTCGCTGCAATGCATCCTGGGACGCTTGGATCCAGGTTCTATCATTCATGCTGCGCCATTTCAACCAACCTGTGTGGCTCATATTCACTTTGGGTTGACGAGTGGCATGGTCATGGTGTAGGCCGAGCCTTTTTTGCCACTTCATCCGCCTCCGATCAAGCATAAAGACTTGCCCATAAGCATTCCCCACCCTAGAATAACTTAACCTACCCATTCCCCTATCTGAAATAACTGTACCTACCTCAAAAGAAGTGATAAGCAGCGATCAATTTGACTGTTGCTGGCTGCCGTCTCCCGCTTAAGGGCGAATTTCAAACGTTGTCCATCACAGAGACAAATGATCTGGCTCCAGCAGCGTCTAAAGGAGTACCTGTTTGCTCACTTCTAGCTCCAGTGGAGACTGATGGAAAAATGGCCGCTAACAACCTGTGGTCCTTGTTCCGGGTGCGTGTGTCACCATCGAGCCTTAATGACATCATAAAGCCGCTTCAAGTGCAAGACTTGCAGGCTTATATACAGTCTATCTATCTATCTATGTAATGTATCTTACTGCATAGATATATATCTAGCTATATAAATAGATAGTTATATATCAATATAGATATTTTTACAAATATCTAGCTTTACGTATAAATCTAAACTTCTACAGTTATGGTTTTGTAAGGCTGAAAACAGACATCCAGAATTTGTATTATTATCAGCATTATTCTTATAATTCCATTGAGGTTATTCCAGGGGCAGGTAATACACTGCATGAGGCTTTGACCATTTTTTACCATTTTAGGTAAAAAGCTGCATTGACTGCACTTCTGCATTTTCTGCGATATGGTAGGACTGCAAGCAAAGCCTGAGACAAGATATGTCAAATACACTCTATACAGTATGCAAGTTCATTTTCCAAGATAGAAACATTGGTCACACTGAACATTGTTGAACGTTTTCGCTGCAATGCATCCTGGGACGCTTGGATCCAGGTTCTATCATTCATGCTGCGCCATTTCAACCAACCTGTGTGGCTCATATTCACTTTGGGTTGACGAGTGGCATGGTCATGGTGTAGGCCGAGCCTTTTTTGCCACTTCATCCGCCTCCGATCAAGCATAAAGACTTGCCCATAAGCATTCCCCACCCTAGAATAACTTAACCTACCCATTCCCCTATCTGAAATAACTGTACCTACCTCAAAAGAAGTGATAAGCAGCGATCAATTTGACTGTTGCTGGCTGCCGTCTCCCGCTTAAGGGCGAATTTCAAACGTTGTCCATCACAGAGACAAATGATCTGGCTCCAGCAGCGTCTAAAGGAGTACCTGTTTGCTCACTTCTAGCTCCAGTGGAGACTGACGGAAAAATGGCCGCTAACAACCTGTGGTCCTTGTTCCGGGTGCGCGTGTCACCATCGAGCCTTAATGACATCATAAAGCCGCTTCAAGTGCAAGACTTGCAGGCTTATATACAGTCTATCTATCTATCTATGTAATGTATCTTACTGCATAGATATATATCTAGCTATATAAATAGATAGTTATATATCAATATAGATATTTTTACAAATATCTAGCTTTACGTATAAATCTAAACTTCTACAGTTATGGTTTTGTAAGGCTGAAAACAGACATCCAGAATTTGTATTATTATCAGCATTATTCTTATAATTCCATTGAGGTTATTCCAGGGGCAGGTAATACACTGCATGAGGCTTTGACCATTTTTTACCATTTTAGGTAAAAAGCTGCATTGACTGCACTTCTGCATTTTCTGCGATATGGTAGGACTGCAAGCAAAGCCTGAGACAAGATATGTCAAATACACTCTATACAGTATGCGAGTTCATTTTCCAAGATAGAAACATTGGTCACACTGAACATTGTTGAACGTTTTCGCTGCAATGCATCCTGGGACGCTTGGATCCAGGTTCTATCATTCATGCTGCGCCATTTCAACCAACCTGTGTGGCTCATATTCACTTTGGGTTGACGAGTGGCATGGTCATGGTGTAGGCCGAGCCTTTTTTGCCACTTCATCCGCCTCCGATCAAGCATAAAGACTTGCCCATAAGCATTCCCCACCCTAGAATAACTTAACCTACCCATTCCCCTATCTGAAATAACTGTACCTACCTCAAAAGAAGTGATAAGCAGCGATCAATTTGACTGTTGCTGGCTGCCGTCTCCCGCTTAAGGGCGAATTTCAAACGTTGTCCATCACAGAGACAAATGATCTGGCTCCAGCAGCGTCTAAAGGAGTACCTGTTTGCTCACTTCTAGCTCCAGTGGAGACTGATGGAAAAATGGCCGCTAACAACCTGTGGTCCTTGTTCCGGGTGCGTGTGTCACCATCGAGCCTTAATGACATCATAAAGCCGCTTCAAGTGCAAGACTTGCAGGCTTATATACAGTCTATCTATCTATCTATGTAATGTATCTTACTGCATAGATATATATCTAGCTATATAAATAGATAGTTATATATCAATATAGATATTTTTACAAATATCTAGCTTTACGTATAAATCTAAACTTCTACAGTTATGGTTTTGTAAGGCTGAAAACAGACATCCAGAATTTGTATTATTATCAGCATTATTCTTATAATTCCATTGAGGTTATTCCAGGGGCAGGTAATACACTGCATGAGGCTTTGACCATTTTTTACCATTTTAGGTAAAAAGCTGCATTGACTGCACTTCTGCATTTTCTGCGATATGGTAGGACTGCAAGCAAAGCCTGAGACAAGATATGTCAAATACACTCTATACAGTATGCAAGTTCATTTTCCAAGATAGAAACATTGGTCACACTGAACATTGTTGAACGTTTTCGCTGCAATGCATCCTGGGACGCTTGGATCCAGGTTCTATCATTCATGCTGCGCCATTTCAACCAACCTGTGTGGCTCATATTCACTTTGGGTTGACGAGTGGCATGGTCATGGTGTAGGCCGAGCCTTTTTTGCCACTTCATCCGCCTCCGATCAAGCATAAAGACTTGCCCATAAGCATTCCCCACCCTAGAATAACTTAACCTACCCATTCCCCTATCTGAAATAACTGTACCTACCTCAAAAGAAGTGATAAGCAGCGATCAATTTGACTGTTGCTGGCTGCCGTCTCCCGCTTAAGGGCGAATTTCAAACGTTGTCCATCACAGAGACAAATGATCTGGCTCCAGCAGCGTCTAAAGGAGTACCTGTTTGCTCACTTCTAGCTCCAGTGGAGACTGACGGAAAAATGGCCGCTAACAACCTGTGGTCCTTGTTCCGGGTGCGCGTGTCACCATCGAGCCTTAATGACATCATAAAGCCGCTTCAAGTGCAAGACTTGCAGGCTTATATACAGTCTATCTATCTATCTATGTAATGTATCTTACTGCATAGATATATATCTAGCTATATAAATAGATAGTTATATATCAATATAGATATTTTTACAAATATCTAGCTTTACGTATAAATCTAAACTTCTACAGTTATGGTTTTGTAAGGCTGAAAACAGACATCCAGAATTTGTATTATTATCAGCATTATTCTTATAATTCCATTGAGGTTATTCCAGGGGCAGGTAATACACTGCATGAGGCTTTGACCATTTTTTACCATTTTAGGTAAAAAGCTGCATTGACTGCACTTCTGCATTTTCTGCGATATGGTAGGACTGCAAGCAAAGCCTGAGACAAGATATGTCAAATACACTCTATACAGTATGCGAGTTCATTTTCCAAGATAGAAACATTGGTCACACTGAACATTGTTGAACGTTTTCGCTGCAATGCATCCTGGGACGCTTGGATCCAGGTTCTATCATTCATGCTGCGCCATTTCAACCAACCTGTGTGGCTCATATTCACTTTGGGTTGACGAGTGGCATGGTCATGGTGTAGGCCGAGCCTTTTTTGCCACTTCATCCGCCTCCGATCAAGCATAAAGACTTGCCCATAAGCATTCCCCACCCTAGAATAACTTAACCTACCCATTCCCCTATCTGAAATAACTGTACCTACCTCAAAAGAAGTGATAAGCAGCGATCAATTTGACTGTTGCTGGCTGCCGTCTCCCGCTTAAGGGCGAATTTCAAACGTTGTCCATCACAGAGACAAATGATCTGGCTCCAGCAGCGTCTAAAGGAGTACCTGTTTGCTCACTTCTAGCTCCAGTGGAGACTGACGGAAAAATGGCCGCTAACAACCTGTGGTCCTTGTTCCGGGTGCGCGTGTCACCATCGAGCCTTAATGACATCATAAAGCCGCTTCAAGTGCAAGACTTGCAGGCTTATATACAGTCTATCTATCTATCTATGTAATGTATCTTACTGCATAGATATATATCTAGCTATATAAATAGATAGTTATATATCAATATAGATATTTTTACAAATATCTAGCTTTACGTATAAATCTAAACTTCTACAGTTATGGTTTTGTAAGGCTGAAAACAGACATCCAGAATTTGTATTATTATCAGCATTATTCTTATAATTCCATTGAGGTTATTCCAGGGGCAGGTAATACACTGCATGAGGCTTTGACCATTTTTTACCATTTTAGGTAAAAAGCTGCATTGACTGCACTTCTGCATTTTCTGCGATATGGTAGGACTGCAAGCAAAGCCTGAGACAAGATATGTCAAATACACTCTATACAGTATGCGAGTTCATTTTCCAAGATAGAAACATTGGTCACACTGAACATTGTTGAACGTTTTCGCTGCAATGCATCCTGGGACGCTTGGATCCAGGTTCTATCATTCATGCTGCGCCATTTCAACCAACCTGTGTGGCTCATATTCACTTTGGGTTGACGAGTGGCATGGTCATGGTGTAGGCCGAGCCTTTTTTGCCACTTCATCCGCCTCCGATCAAGCATAAAGACTTGCCCATAAGCATTCCCCACCCTAGAATAACTTAACCTACCCATTCCCCTATCTGAAATAACTGTACCTACCTCAAAAGAAGTGATAAGCAGCGATCAATTTGACTGTTGCTGGCTGCCGTCTCCCTCTTAAGGGCGAATTTCAAACGTTGTCCATCACAGAGACAAATGATCTGGCTCCAGCAGCGTCTAAAGGAGTACGTGTTTGCTCACTTCTAGCTCCAGTGGAGACTGACGGAAAAATGGCCGCTAACGACCTGTGGTCCTTGTTCCGGGTGCGCGTGTCACCATCGAGCCTTAATGACATCATAAAGCCGCTTCAAGTGCAAGACTTGCAGGCTTATATACAGTCTATCTATCTATCTATGTAATGTATCTTACTGCATAGATATATATCTAGCTATATAAATAGATAGTTATATATCAATATAGATATTTTTACAAATATCTAGCTTTACGTATAAATCTAAACTTCTACAGTTATGGTTTTGTAAGGCTGAAAACAGACATCCAGAATTTGTATTATTATCAGCATTATTCTTATAATTCCATTGAGGTTATTCCAGGGGCAGGTAATACACTGCATGAGGCTTTGACCATTTTTTACCATTTTAGGTAAAAAGCTGCATTGACTGCACTTCTGCATTTTCTGCGATATGGTAGGACTGCAAGCAAAGCCTGAGACAAGATATGTCAAATACACTCTATACAGTATGCGAGTTCATTTTCCAAGATAGAAACATTGGTCACACTGAACATTGTTGAACGTTTTCGCTGCAATGCATCCTGGGACGCTTGGATCCAGGTTCTATCATTCATGCTGCGCCATTTCAACCAACCTGTGTGGCTCATATTCACTTTGGGTTGACGAGTGGCATGGTCATGGTGTAGGCCGAGCCTTTTTTGCCACTTCATCCGCCTCCGATCAAGCATAAAGACTTGCCCATAAGCATTCCCCACCCTAGAATAACTTAACCTACCCATTCCCCTATCTGAAATAACTGTACCTACCTCAAAAGAAGTGATAAGCAGCGATCAATTTGACTGTTGCTGGCTGCCGTCTCCCGCTTAAGGGCGAATTTCAAACGTTGTCCATCACAGAGACAAATGATCTGGCTCCAGCAGCGTCTAAAGGAGTACCTGTTTGCTCACTTCTAGCTCCAGTGGAGACTGATGGAAAAATGGCCGCTAACAACCTGTGGTCCTTGTTCCGGGTGCGTGTGTCACCATCGAGCCTTAATGACATCATAAAGCCGCTTCAAGTGCAAGACTTGCAGGCTTATATACAGTCTATCTATCTATCTATGTAATGTATCTTACTGCATAGATATATATCTAGCTATATAAATAGATAGTTATATATCAATATAGATATTTTTACAAATATCTAGCTTTACGTATAAATCTAAACTTCTACAGTTATGGTTTTGTAAGGCTGAAAACAGACATCCAGAATTTGTATTATTATCAGCATTATTCTTATAATTCCATTGAGGTTATTCCAGGGGCAGGTAATACACTGCATGAGGCTTTGACCATTTTTTACCATTTTAGGTAAAAAGCTGCATTGACTGCACTTCTGCATTTTCTGCGATATGGTAGGACTGCAAGCAAAGCCTGAGACAAGATATGTCAAATACACTCTATACAGTATGCAAGTTCATTTTCCAAGATAGAAACATTGGTCACACTGAACATTGTTGAACGTTTTCGCTGCAATGCATCCTGGGACGCTTGGATCCAGGTTCTATCATTCATGCTGCGCCATTTCAACCAACCTGTGTGGCTCATATTCACTTTGGGTTGACGAGTGGCATGGTCATGGTGTAGGCCGAGCCTTTTTTGCCACTTCATCCGCCTCCGATCAAGCATAAAGACTTGCCCATAAGCATTCCCCACCCTAGAATAACTTAACCTACCCATTCCTCTATCTGAAATAACTGTACCTACCTCAAAAGAAGTGATAAGCAGCGATCAATTTGACTGTTGCTGGCTGCCGTCTCCCGCTTAAGGGCGAATTTCAAACGTTGTCCATCACAGAGACAAATGATCTGGCTCCAGCAGCGTCTAAAGGAGTACCTGTTTGCTCACTTCTAGCTCCAGTGGAGACTGATGGAAAAATGGCCGCTAACAACCTGTGGTCCTTGTTCCGGGTGCGTGTGTCACCATCGAGCCTTAATGACATCATAAAGCCGCTTCAAGTGCAAGACTTGCAGGCTTATATACAGTCTATCTATCTATCTATGTAATGTATCTTACTGCATAGATATATATCTAGCTATATAAATAGATAGTTATATATCAATATAGATATTTTTACAAATATCTAGCTTTACGTATAAATCTAAACTTCTACAGTTATGGTTTTGTAAGGCTGAAAACAGACATCCAGAATTTGTATTATTATCAGCATTATTCTTATAATTCCATTGAGGTTATTCCAGGGGCAGGTAATACACTGCATGAGGCTTTGACCATTTTTTACCATTTTAGGTAAAAAGCTGCATTGACTGCACTTCTGCATTTTCTGCGATATGGTAGGACTGCAAGCAAAGCCTGAGACAAGATATGTCAAATACACTCTATACAGTATGCGAGTTCATTTTCCAAGATAGAAACATTGGTCACACTGAACATTGTTGAACGTTTTCGCTGCAATGCATCCTGGGACGCTTGGATCCAGGTTCTATCATTCATGCTGCGCCATTTCAACCAACCTGTGTGGCTCATATTCACTTTGGGTTGACGAGTGGCATGGTCATGGTGTAGGCCGAGCCTTTTTTGCCACTTCATCCGCCTCCGATCAAGCATAAAGACTTGCCCATAAGCATTCCCCACCCTAGAATAACTTAACCTACCCATTCCCCTATCTGAAATAACTGTACCTACCTCAAAAGAAGTGATAAGCAGCGATCAATTTGACTGTTGCTGGCTGCCGTCTCCCGCTTAAGGGCGAATTTCAAACGTTGTCCATCACAGAGACAAATGATCTGGCTCCAGCAGCGTCTAAAGGAGTACCTGTTTGCTCACTTCTAGCTCCAGTGGAGACTGACGGAAAAATGGCCGCTAACGACCTGTGGTCCTTGTTCCGGGTGCGCGTGTCACCATCGAGCCTTAATGACATCATAAAGCCGCTTCAAGTGCAAGACTTGCAGGCTTATATACAGTCTATCTATCTATCTATGTAATGTATCTTACTGCATAGATATATATCTAGCTATATAAATAGATAGTTATATATCAATATAGATATTTTTACAAAAATCTAGCTTTACGTATAAATCTAAACTTCTACAGTTATGGTTTTGTAAGGCTGAAAACAGACATCCAGAATTTGTATTATTATCAGCATTATTCTTATAATTGCCATTGAGGTTATTCTAGGGGCAGGTAATAAACTGCATGAGGCTTTGACCAATTTTTACCATTTTAGGTAAAAAGCTGCATTGACTGCACTTCTGCATTTTCTGCGATATGGTAGGACTGCAAGCAAAGCCTGAGACAAGATATGTCAAATACACTCTATACAGTATGCGAGTTCATTTTCCAAGATAGAAACATTGGTCACACTGAACATTGTTGAACGTTTTCGCTGCAATGCATCCTGGGACGCTTGGATCCAGGTTCTATCATTCATGCTGCGCCATTTCAACCAACCTGTGTGGCTCATATTCACTTTGGGTTGACGAGTGGCATGGTCATGGTGTAGGCCGAGCCTTTTTTGCCACTTCATCCGCCTCCGATCAAGCATAAAGACTTGCCCATAAGCATTCCCCACCCTAGAATAACTTAACCTACCCATTCCCCTATCTGAAATAACTGTACCTACCTCAAAAGAAGTGATAAGCAGCGATCAATTTGACTGTTGCTGGCTGCCGTCTCCCGCTTAAGGGCGAATTTCAAACGTTGTCCATCACAGAGACAAATGATCTGGCTCCAGCAGCGTCTAAAGGAGTACCTGTTTGCTCACTTCTAGCTCCAGTGGAGACTGACGGAAAAATGGCCGCTAACGACCTGTGGTCCTTGTTCCGGGTGCGCGTGTCACCATCGAGCCTTAATGACATCATAAAGCCGCTTCAAGTGCAAGACTTGCAGGCTTATATACAGTCTATCTATCTATCTATGTAATGTATCTTACTGCATAGATATATATCTAGCTATATAAATAGATAGTTATATATCAATATAGATATTTTTACAAATATCTAGCTTTACGTATAAATCTAAACTTCTACAGTTATGGTTTTGTAAGGCTGAAAACAGACATCCAGAATTTGTATTATTATCAGCATTATTCTTATAATTGCCATTGAGGTTATTCTAGGGGCAGGTAATAAACTGCATGAGGCTTTGACCAATTTTTACCATTTTAGGTAAAAAGCTGCATTGACTGCACTTCTGCATTTTCTGCGATATGGTAGGACTGCAAGCAAAGCCTGAGACAAGATATGTCAAATACACTCTATACAGTATGCGAGTTCATTTTCCAAGATAGAAACATTGGTCACACTGAACATTGTTGAACGTTTTCGCTGCAATGCATCCTGGGACGCTTGGATCCAGGTTCTATCATTCATGCTGCGCCATTTCAACCAACCTGTGTGGCTCATATTCACTTTGGGTTGACGAGTGGCATGGTCATGGTGTAGGCCGAGCCTTTTTTGCCACTTCATCCGCCTCCGATCAAGCATAAAGACTTGCCCATAAGCATTCCCCACCCTAGAATAACTTAACCTACCCATTCCCCTATCTGAAATAACTGTACCTACCTCAAAAGAAGTGATAAGCAGCGATCAATTTGACTGTTGCTGGCTGCCGTCTCCCGCTTAAGGGCGAATTTCAAACGTTGTCCATCACAGAGACAAATGATCTGGCTCCAGCAGCGTCTAAAGGAGTACCTGTTTGCTCACTTCTAGCTCCAGTGGAGACTGATGGAAAAATGGCCGCTAACAACCTGTGGTCCTTGTTCCGGGTGCGTGTGTCACCATCGAGCCTTAATGACATCATAAAGCCGCTTCAAGTGCAAGACTTGCAGGCTTATATACAGTCTATCTATCTATCTATGTAATGTATCTTACTGCATAGATATATATCTAGCTATATAAATAGATAGTTATATATCAATATAGATATTTTTACAAATATCTAGCTTTACGTATAAATCTAAACTTCTACAGTTATGGTTTTGTAAGGCTGAAAACAGACATCCAGAATTTGTATTATTATCAGCATTATTCTTATAATTCCATTGAGGTTATTCCAGGGGCAGGTAATACACTGCATGAGGCTTTGACCATTTTTTACCATTTTAGGTAAAAAGCTGCATTGACTGCACTTCTGCATTTTCTGCGATATGGTAGGACTGCAAGCAAAGCCTGAGACAAGATATGTCAAATACACTCTATACAGTATGCAAGTTCATTTTCCAAGATAGAAACATTGGTCACACTGAACATTGTTGAACGTTTTCGCTGCAATGCATCCTGGGACGCTTGGATCCAGGTTCTATCATTCATGCTGCGCCATTTCAACCAACCTGTGTGGCTCATATTCACTTTGGGTTGACGAGTGGCATGGTCATGGTGTAGGCCGAGCCTTTTTTGCCACTTCATCCGCCTCCGATCAAGCATAAAGACTTGCCCATAAGCATTCCCCACCCTAGAATAACTTAACCTACCCATTCCTCTATCTGAAATAACTGTACCTACCTCAAAAGAAGTGATAAGCAGCGATCAATTTGACTGTTGCTGGCTGCCGTCTCCCGCTTAAGGGCGAATTTCAAACGTTGTCCATCACAGAGACAAATGATCTGGCTCCAGCAGCGTCTAAAGGAGTACCTGTTTGCTCACTTCTAGCTCCAGTGGAGACTGATGGAAAAATGGCCGCTAACAACCTGTGGTCCTTGTTCCGGGTGCGTGTGTCACCATCGAGCCTTAATGACATCATAAAGCCGCTTCAAGTGCAAGACTTGCAGGCTTATATACAGTCTATCTATCTATCTATGTAATGTATCTTACTGCATAGATATATATCTAGCTATATAAATAGATAGTTATATATCAATATAGATATTTTTACAAATATCTAGCTTTACGTATAAATCTAAACTTCTACAGTTATGGTTTTGTAAGGCTGAAAACAGACATCCAGAATTTGTATTATTATCAGCATTATTCTTATAATTCCATTGAGGTTATTCCAGGGGCAGGTAATACACTGCATGAGGCTTTGACCATTTTTTACCATTTTAGGTAAAAAGCTGCATTGACTGCACTTCTGCATTTTCTGCGATATGGTAGGACTGCAAGCAAAGCCTGAGACAAGATATGTCAAATACACTCTATACAGTATGCGAGTTCATTTTCCAAGATAGAAACATTGGTCACACTGAACATTGTTGAACGTTTTCGCTGCAATGCATCCTGGGACGCTTGGATCCAGGTTCTATCATTCATGCTGCGCCATTTCAACCAACCTGTGTGGCTCATATTCACTTTGGGTTGACGAGTGGCATGGTCATGGTGTAGGCCGAGCCTTTTTTGCCACTTCATCCGCCTCCGATCAAGCATAAAGACTTGCCCATAAGCATTCCCCACCCTAGAATAACTTAACCTACCCATTCCCCTATCTGAAATAACTGTACCTACCTCAAAAGAAGTGATAAGCAGCGATCAATTTGACTGTTGCTGGCTGCCGTCTCCCTCTTAAGGGCGAATTTCAAACGTTGTCCATCACAGAGACAAATGATCTGGCTCCAGCAGCGTCTAAAGGAGTACCTGTTTGCTCACTTCTAGCTCCAGTGGAGACTGACGGAAAAATGGCCGCTAACGACCTGTGGTCCTTGTTCCGGGTGCGCGTGTCACCATCGAGCCTTAATGACATCATAAAGCCGCTTCAAGTGCAAGACTTGCAGGCTTATATACAGTCTATCTATCTATCTATGTAATGTATCTTACTGCATAGATATATATCTAGCTATATAAATAGATAGTTATATATCAATATAGATATTTTTACAAATATCTAGCTTTACGTATAAATCTAAACTTCTACAGTTATGGTTTTGTAAGGCTGAAAACAGACATCCAGAATTTGTATTATTATCAGCATTATTCTTATAATTGCCATTGAGGTTATTCTAGGGGCAGGTAATAAACTGCATGAGGCTTTGACCAATTTTTACCATTTTAGGTAAAAAGCTGCATTGACTGCACTTCTGCATTTTCTGCGATATGGTAGGACTGCAAGCAAAGCCTGAGACAAGATATGTCAAATACACTCTATACAGTATGCGAGTTCATTTTCCAAGATAGAAACATTGGTCACACTGAACATTGTTGAACGTTTTCGCTGCAATGCATCCTAGGACGCTTGGATCCAGGTTCTATCATTCATGCTGCGCCATTTCAACCAACCTGTGTGGCTCATATTCACTTTGGGTTGACGAGTGGCATGGTCATGGTGTAGGCCGAGCCTTTTTTGCCACTTCATCCGCCTCCGATCAAGCATAAAGACTTGCCCATAAGCATTCCCCACCCTAGAATAACTTAACCTACCCATTCCCCTATCTGAAATAACTGTACCTACCTCAAAAGAAGTGATAAGCAGCGATCAATTTGACTGTTGCTGGCTGCCGTCTCCCGCTTAAGGGCGAATTTCAAACGTTGTCCATCACAGAGACAAATGATCTGGCTCCAGCAGCGTCTAAAGGAGTACCTGTTTGCTCACTTCTAGCTCCAGTGGAGACTGATGGAAAAATGGCCGCTAACAACCTGTGGTCCTTGTTCCGGGTGCGTGTGTCACCATCGAGCCTTAATGACATCATAAAGCCGCTTCAAGTGCAAGACTTGCAGGCTTATATACAGTCTATCTATCTATCTATGTAATGTATCTTACTGCATAGATATATATCTAGCTATATAAATAGATAGTTATATATCAATATAGATATTTTTACAAATATCTAGCTTTACGTATAAATCTAAACTTCTACAGTTATGGTTTTGTAAGGCTGAAAACAGACATCCAGAATTTGTATTATTATCAGCATTATTCTTATAATTCCATTGAGGTTATTCCAGGGGCAGGTAATACACTGCATGAGGCTTTGACCATTTTTTACCATTTTAGGTAAAAAGCTGCATTGACTGCACTTCTGCATTTTCTGCGATATGGTAGGACTGCAAGCAAAGCCTGAGACAAGATATGTCAAATACACTCTATACAGTATGCAAGTTCATTTTCCAAGATAGAAACATTGGTCACACTGAACATTGTTGAACGTTTTCGCTGCAATGCATCCTGGGACGCTTGGATCCAGGTTCTATCATTCATGCTGCGCCATTTCAACCAACCTGTGTGGCTCATATTCACTTTGGGTTGACGAGTGGCATGGTCATGGTGTAGGCCGAGCCTTTTTTGCCACTTCATCCGCCTCCGATCAAGCATAAAGACTTGCCCATAAGCATTCCCCACCCTAGAATAACTTAACCTACCCATTCCTCTATCTGAAATAACTGTACCTACCTCAAAAGAAGTGATAAGCAGCGATCAATTTGACTGTTGCTGGCTGCCGTCTCCCGCTTAAGGGCGAATTTCAAACGTTGTCCATCACAGAGACAAATGATCTGGCTCCAGCAGCGTCTAAAGGAGTACCTGTTTGCTCACTTCTAGCTCCAGTGGAGACTGATGGAAAAATGGCCGCTAACAACCTGTGGTCCTTGTTCCGGGTGCGTGTGTCACCATCGAGCCTTAATGACATCATAAAGCCGCTTCAAGTGCAAGACTTGCAGGCTTATATACAGTCTATCTATCTATCTATGTAATGTATCTTACTGCATAGATATATATCTAGCTATATAAATAGATAGTTATATATCAATATAGATATTTTTACAAATATCTAGCTTTACGTATAAATCTAAACTTCTACAGTTATGGTTTTGTAAGGCTGAAAACAGACATCCAGAATTTGTATTATTATCAGCATTATTCTTATAATTCCATTGAGGTTATTCCAGGGGCAGGTAATACACTGCATGAGGCTTTGACCATTTTTTACCATTTTAGGTAAAAAGCTGCATTGACTGCACTTCTGCATTTTCTGCGATATGGTAGGACTGCAAGCAAAGCCTGAGACAAGATATGTCAAATACACTCTATACAGTATGCGAGTTCATTTTCCAAGATAGAAACATTGGTCACACTGAACATTGTTGAACGTTTTCGCTGCAATGCATCCTGGGACGCTTGGATCCAGGTTCTATCATTCATGCTGCGCCATTTCAACCAACCTGTGTGGCTCATATTCACTTTGGGTTGACGAGTGGCATGGTCATGGTGTAGGCCGAGCCTTTTTTGCCACTTCATCCGCCTCCGATCAAGCATAAAGACTTGCCCATAAGCATTCCCCACCCTAGAATAACTTAACCTACCCATTCCCCTATCTGAAATAACTGTACCTACCTCAAAAGAAGTGATAAGCAGCGATCAATTTGACTGTTGCTGGCTGCCGTCTCCCGCTTAAGGGCGAATTTCAAACGTTGTCCATCACAGAGACAAATGATCTGGCTCCAGCAGCGTCTAAAGGAGTACCTGTTTGCTCACTTCTAGCTCCAGTGGAGACTGATGGAAAAATGGCCGCTAACAACCTGTGGTCCTTGTTCCGGGTGCGTGTGTCACCATCGAGCCTTAATGACATCATAAAGCCGCTTCAAGTGCAAGACTTGCAGGCTTATATACAGTCTATCTATCTATCTATGTAATGTATCTTACTGCATAGATATATATCTAGCTATATAAATAGATAGTTATATATCAATATAGATATTTTTACAAATATCTAGCTTTACGTATAAATCTAAACTTCTACAGTTATGGTTTTGTAAGGCTGAAAACAGACATCCAGAATTTGTATTATTATCAGCATTATTCTTATAATTCCATTGAGGTTATTCCAGGGGCAGGTAATACACTGCATGAGGCTTTGACCATTTTTTACCATTTTAGGTAAAAAGCTGCATTGACTGCACTTCTGCATTTTCTGCGATATGGTAGGACTGCAAGCAAAGCCTGAGACAAGATATGTCAAATACACTCTATACAGTATGCGAGTTCATTTTCCAAGATAGAAACATTGGTCACACTGAACATTGTTGAACGTTTTCGCTGCAATGCATCCTGGGACGCTTGGATCCAGGTTCTATCATTCATGCTGCGCCATTTCAACCAACCTGTGTGGCTCATATTCACTTTGGGTTGACGAGTGGCATGGTCATGGTGTAGGCCGAGCCTTTTTTGCCACTTCATCCGCCTCCGATCAAGCATAAAGACTTGCCCATAAGCATTCCCCACCCTAGAATAACTTAACCTACCCATTCCCCTATCTGAAATAACTGTACCTACCTCAAAAGAAGTGATAAGCAGCGATCAATTTGACTGTTGCTGGCTGCCGTCTCCCGCTTAAGGGCGAATTTCAAACGTTGTCCATCACAGAGACAAATGATCTGGCTCCAGCAGCGTCTAAAGGAGTACCTGTTTGCTCACTTCTAGCTCCAGTGGAGACTGATGGAAAAATGGCCGCTAACGACCTGTGGTCCTTGTTCCGGGTGCGTGTGTCACCATCGAGCCTTAATGACATCATAAAGCCGCTTCAAGTGCAAGACTTGCAGGCTTATATACAGTCTATCTATCTATCTATGTAATGTATCTTACTGCATAGATATATATCTAGCTATATAAATAGATAGTTATATATCAATATAGATATTTTTACAAATATCTAGCTTTACGTATAAATCTAAACTTCTACAGTTATGGTTTTGTAAGGCTGAAAACAGACATCCAGAATTTGTATTATTATCAGCATTATTCTTATAATTCCATTGAGGTTATTCCAGGGGCAGGTAATACACTGCATGAGGCTTTGACCATTTTTTACCATTTTAGGTAAAAAGCTGCATTGACTGCACTTCTGCATTTTCTGCGATATGGTAGGACTGCAAGCAAAGCCTGAGACAAGATATGTCAAATACACTCTATACAGTATGCGAGTTCATTTTCCAAGATAGAAACATTGGTCACACTGAACATTGTTGAACGTTTTCGCTGCAATGCATCCTGGGACGCTTGGATCCAGGTTCTATCATTCATGCTGCGCCATTTCAACCAACCTGTGTGGCTCATATTCACTTTGGGTTGACGAGTGGCATGGTCATGGTGTAGGCCGAGCCTTTTTTGCCACTTCATCCGCCTCCGATCAAGCATAAAGACTTGCCCATAAGCATTCCCCACCCTAGAATAACTTAACCTACCCATTCCCCTATCTGAAATAACTGTACCTACCTCAAAAGAAGTGATAAGCAGCGATCAATTTGACTGTTGCTGGCTGCCGTCTCCCGCTTAAGGGCGAATTTCAAACGTTGTCCATCACAGAGACAAATGATCTGGCTCCAGCAGCGTCTAAAGGAGTACCTGTTTGCTCACTTCTAGCTCCAGTGGAGACTGACGGAAAAATGGCCGCTAACAACCTGTGGTCCTTGTTCCGGGTGCGTGTGTCACCATCGAGCCTTAATGACATCATAAAGCCGCTTCAAGTGCAAGACTTGCAGGCTTATATACAGTCTATCTATCTATCTATGTAATGTATCTTACTGCATAGATATATATCTAGCTATATAAATAGATAGTTATATATCAATATAGATATTTTTACAAATATCTAGCTTTACGTATAAATCTAAACTTCTACAGTTATGGTTTTGTAAGGCTGAAAACAGACATCCAGAATTTGTATTATTATCAGCATTATTCTTATAATTCCATTGAGGTTATTCCAGGGGCAGGTAATACACTGCATGAGGCTTTGACCATTTTTTACCATTTTAGGTAAAAAGCTGCATTGACTGCACTTCTGCATTTTCTGCGATATGGTAGGACTGCAAGCAAAGCCTGAGACAAGATATGTCAAATACACTCTATACAGTATGCAAGTTCATTTTCCAAGATAGAAACATTGGTCACACTGAACATTGTTGAACGTTTTCGCTGCAATGCATCCTGGGACGCTTGGATCCAGGTTCTATCATTCATGCTGCGCCATTTCAACCAACCTGTGTGGCTCATATTCACTTTGGGTTGACGAGTGGCATGGTCATGGTGTAGGCCGAGCCTTTTTTGCCACTTCATCCGCCTCCGATCAAGCATAAAGACTTGCCCATAAGCATTCCCCACCCTAGAATAACTTAACCTACCCATTCCCCTATCTGAAATAACTGTACCTACCTCAAAAGAAGTGATAAGCAGCGATCAATTTGACTGTTGCTGGCTGCCGTCTCCCGCTTAAGGGCGAATTTCAAACGTTGTCCATCACAGAGACAAATGATCTGGCTCCAGCAGCGTCTAAAGGAGTACCTGTTTGCTCACTTCTAGCTCCAGTGGAGACTGATGGAAAAATGGCCGCTAACAACCTGTGGTCCTTGTTCCGGGTGCGTGTGTCACCATCGAGCCTTAATGACATCATAAAGCCGCTTCAAGTGCAAGACTTGCAGGCTTATATACAGTCTATCTATCTATCTATGTAATGTATCTTACTGCATAGATATATATCTAGCTATATAAATAGATAGTTATATATCAATATAGATATTTTTACAAATATCTAGCTTTACGTATAAATCTAAACTTCTACAGTTATGGTTTTGTAAGGCTGAAAACAGACATCCAGAATTTGTATTATTATCAGCATTATTCTTATAATTCCATTGAGGTTATTCCAGGGGCAGGTAATACACTGCATGAGGCTTTGACCATTTTTTACCATTTTAGGTAAAAAGCTGCATTGACTGCACTTCTGCATTTTCTGCGATATGGTAGGACTGCAAGCAAAGCCTGAGACAAGATATGTCAAATACACTCTATACAGTATGCGAGTTCATTTTCCAAGATAGAAACATTGGTCACACTGAACATTGTTGAACGTTTTCGCTGCAATGCATCCTGGGACGCTTGGATCCAGGTTCTATCATTCATGCTGCGCCATTTCAACCAACCTGTGTGGCTCATATTCACTTTGGGTTGACGAGTGGCATGGTCATGGTGTAGGCCGAGCCTTTTTTGCCACTTCATCCGCCTCCGATCAAGCATAAAGACTTGCCCATAAGCATTCCCCACCCTAGAATAACTTAACCTACCCATTCCCCTATCTGAAATAACTGTACCTACCTCAAAAGAAGTGATAAGCAGCGATCAATTTGACTGTTGCTGGCTGCCGTCTCCCGCTTAAGGGCGAATTTCAAACGTTGTCCATCACAGAGACAAATGATCTGGCTCCAGCAGCGTCTAAAGGAGTACCTGTTTGCTCACTTCTAGCTCCAGTGGAGACTGATGGAAAAATGGCCGCTAACAACCTGTGGTCCTTGTTCCGGGTGCGTGTGTCACCATCGAGCCTTAATGACATCATAAAGCCGCTTCAAGTGCAAGACTTGCAGGCTTATATACAGTCTATCTATCTATCTATGTAATGTATCTTACTGCATAGATATATATCTAGCTATATAAATAGATAGTTATATATCAATATAGATATTTTTACAAATATCTAGCTTTACGTATAAATCTAAACTTCTACAGTTATGGTTTTGTAAGGCTGAAAACAGACATCCAGAATTTGTATTATTATCAGCATTATTCTTATAATTCCATTGAGGTTATTCCAGGGGCAGGTAATACACTGCATGAGGCTTTGACCATTTTTTACCATTTTAGGTAAAAAGCTGCATTGACTGCACTTCTGCATTTTCTGCGATATGGTAGGACTGCAAGCAAAGCCTGAGACAAGATATGTCAAATACACTCTATACAGTATGCGAGTTCATTTTCCAAGATAGAAACATTGGTCACACTGAACATTGTTGAACGTTTTCGCTGCAATGCATCCTGGGACGCTTGGATCCAGGTTCTATCATTCATGCTGCGCCATTTCAACCAACCTGTGTGGCTCATATTCACTTTGGGTTGACGAGTGGCATGGTCATGGTGTAGGCCGAGCCTTTTTTGCCACTTCATCCGCCTCCGATCAAGCATAAAGACTTGCCCATAAGCATTCCCCACCCTAGAATAACTTAACCTACCCATTCCCCTATCTGAAATAACTGTACCTACCTCAAAAGAAGTGATAAGCAGCGATCAATTTGACTGTTGCTGGCTGCCGTCTCCCGCTTAAGGGCGAATTTCAAACGTTGTCCATCACAGAGACAAATGATCTGGCTCCAGCAGCGTCTAAAGGAGTACCTGTTTGCTCACTTCTAGCTCCAGTGGAGACTGATGGAAAAATGGCCGCTAACAACCTGTGGTCCTTGTTCCGGGTGCGTGTGTCACCATCGAGCCTTAATGACATCATAAAGCCGCTTCAAGTGCAAGACTTGCAGGCTTATATACAGTCTATCTATCTATCTATGTAATGTATCTTACTGCATAGATATATATCTAGCTATATAAATAGATAGTTATATATCAATATAGATATTTTTACAAATATCTAGCTTTACGTATAAATCTAAACTTCTACAGTTATGGTTTTGTAAGGCTGAAAACAGACATCCAGAATTTGTATTATTATCAGCATTATTCTTATAATTCCATTGAGGTTATTCCAGGGGCAGGTAATACACTGCATGAGGCTTTGACCATTTTTTACCATTTTAGGTAAAAAGCTGCATTGACTGCACTTCTGCATTTTCTGCGATATGGTAGGACTGCAAGCAAAGCCTGAGACAAGATATGTCAAATACACTCTATACAGTATGCGAGTTCATTTTCCAAGATAGAAACATTGGTCACACTGAACATTGTTGAACGTTTTCGCTGCAATGCATCCTGGGACGCTTGGATCCAGGTTCTATCATTCATGCTGCGCCATTTCAACCAACCTGTGTGGCTCATATTCACTTTGGGTTGACGAGTGGCATGGTCATGGTGTAGGCCGAGCCTTTTTTGCCACTTCATCCGCCTCCGATCAAGCATAAAGACTTGCCCATAAGCATTCCCCACCCTAGAATAACTTAACCTACCCATTCCCCTATCTGAAATAACTGTACCTACCTCAAAAGAAGTGATAAGCAGCGATCAATTTGACTGTTGCTGGCTGCCGTCTCCCGCTTAAGGGCGAATTTCAAACGTTGTCCATCACAGAGACAAATGATCTGGCTCCAGCAGCGTCTAAAGGAGTACCTGTTTGCTCACTTCTAGCTCCAGTGGAGACTGATGGAAAAATGGCCGCTAACAACCTGTGGTCCTTGTTCCGGGTGCGTGTGTCACCATCGAGCCTTAATGACATCATAAAGCCGCTTCAAGTGCAAGACTTGCAGGCTTATATACAGTCTATCTATCTATCTATGTAATGTATCTTACTGCATAGATATATATCTAGCTATATAAATAGATAGTTATATATCAATATAGATATTTTTACAAATATCTAGCTTTACGTATAAATCTAAACTTCTACAGTTATGGTTTTGTAAGGCTGAAAACAGACATCCAGAATTTGTATTATTATCAGCATTATTCTTATAATTCCATTGAGGTTATTCCAGGGGCAGGTAATACACTGCATGAGGCTTTGACCATTTTTTACCATTTTAGGTAAAAAGCTGCATTGACTGCACTTCTGCATTTTCTGCGATATGGTAGGACTGCAAGCAAAGCCTGAGACAAGATATGTCAAATACACTCTATACAGTATGCGAGTTCATTTTCCAAGATAGAAACATTGGTCACACTGAACATTGTTGAACGTTTTCGCTGCAATGCATCCTGGGACGCTTGGATCCAGGTTCTATCATTCATGCTGCGCCATTTCAACCAACCTGTGTGGCTCATATTCACTTTGGGTTGACGAGTGGCATGGTCATGGTGTAGGCCGAGCCTTTTTTGCCACTTCATCCGCCTCCGATCAAGCATAAAGACTTGCCCATAAGCATTCCCCACCCTAGAATAACTTAACCTACCCATTCCCCTATCTGAAATAACTGTACCTACCTCAAAAGAAGTGATAAGCAGCGATCAATTTGACTGTTGCTGGCTGCCGTCTCCCGCTTAAGGGCGAATTTCAAACGTTGTCCATCACAGAGACAAATGATCTGGCTCCAGCAGCGTCTAAAGGAGTACCTGTTTGCTCACTTCTAGCTCCAGTGGAGACTGATGGAAAAATGGCCGCTAACAACCTGTGGTCCTTGTTCCGGGTGCGTGTGTCACCATCGAGCCTTAATGACATCATAAAGCCGCTTCAAGTGCAAGACTTGCAGGCTTATATACAGTCTATCTATCTATCTATGTAATGTATCTTACTGCATAGATATATATCTAGCTATATAAATAGATAGTTATATATCAATATAGATATTTTTACAAATATCTAGCTTTACGTATAAATCTAAACTTCTACAGTTATGGTTTTGTAAGGCTGAAAACAGACATCCAGAATTTGTATTATTATCAGCATTATTCTTATAATTCCATTGAGGTTATTCCAGGGGCAGGTAATACACTGCATGAGGCTTTGACCATTTTTTACCATTTTAGGTAAAAAGCTGCATTGACTGCACTTCTGCATTTTCTGCGATATGGTAGGACTGCAAGCAAAGCCTGAGACAAGATATGTCAAATACACTCTATACAGTATGCGAGTTCATTTTCCAAGATAGAAACATTGGTCACACTGAACATTGTTGAACGTTTTCGCTGCAATGCATCCTGGGACGCTTGGATCCAGGTTCTATCATTCATGCTGCGCCATTTCAACCAACCTGTGTGGCTCATATTCACTTTGGGTTGACGAGTGGCATGGTCATGGTGTAGGCCGAGCCTTTTTTGCCACTTCATCCGCCTCCGATCAAGCATAAAGACTTGCCCATAAGCATTCCCCACCCTAGAATAACTTAACCTACCCATTCCCCTATCTGAAATAACTGTACCTACCTCAAAAGAAGTGATAAGCAGCGATCAATTTGACTGTTGCTGGCTGCCGTCTCCCGCTTAAGGGCGAATTTCAAACGTTGTCCATCACAGAGACAAATGATCTGGCTCCAGCAGCGTCTAAAGGAGTACCTGTTTGCTCACTTCTAGCTCCAGTGGAGACTGATGGAAAAATGGCCGCTAACGACCTGTGGTCCTTGTTCCGGGTGCGTGTGTCACCATCGAGCCTTAATGACATCATAAAGCCGCTTCAAGTGCAAGACTTGCAGGCTTATATACAGTCTATCTATCTATCTATGTAATGTATCTTACTGCATAGATATATATCTAGCTATATAAATAGATAGTTATATATCAATATAGATATTTTTACAAATATCTAGCTTTACGTATAAATCTAAACTTCTACAGTTATGGTTTTGTAAGGCTGAAAACAGACATCCAGAATTTGTATTATTATCAGCATTATTCTTATAATTCCATTGAGGTTATTCCAGGGGCAGGTAATACACTGCATGAGGCTTTGACCATTTTTTACCATTTTAGGTAAAAAGCTGCATTGACTGCACTTCTGCATTTTCTGCGATATGGTAGGACTGCAAGCAAAGCCTGAGACAAGATATGTCAAATACACTCTATACAGTATGCGAGTTCATTTTCCAAGATAGAAACATTGGTCACACTGAACATTGTTGAACGTTTTCGCTGCAATGCATCCTGGGACGCTTGGATCCAGGTTCTATCATTCATGCTGCGCCATTTCAACCAACCTGTGTGGCTCATATTCACTTTGGGTTGACGAGTGGCATGGTCATGGTGTAGGCCGAGCCTTTTTTGCCACTTCATCCGCCTCCGATCAAGCATAAAGACTTGCCCATAAGCATTCCCCACCCTAGAATAACTTAACCTACCCATTCCTCTATCTGAAATAACTGTACCTACCTCAAAAGAAGTGATAAGCAGCGATCAATTTGACTGTTGCTGGCTGCCGTCTCCCGCTTAAGGGCGAATTTCAAACGTTGTCCATCACAGAGACAAATGATCTGGCTCCAGCAGCGTCTAAAGGAGTACCTGTTTGCTCACTTCTAGCTCCAGTGGAGACTGACGGAAAAATGGCCGCTAACAACCTGTGGTCCTTGTTCCGGGTGCGCGTGTCACCATCGAGCCTTAATGACATCATAAAGCCGCTTCAAGTGCAAGACTTGCAGGCTTATATACAGTCTATCTATCTATCTATGTAATGTATCTTACTGCATAGATATATATCTAGCTATATAAATAGATAGTTATATATCAATATAGATATTTTTACAAATATCTAGCTTTACGTATAAATCTAAACTTCTACAGTTATGGTTTTGTAAGGCTGAAAACAGACATCCAGAATTTGTATTATTATCAGCATTATTCTTATAATTGCCATTGAGGTTATTCTAGGGGCAGGTAATAAACTGCATGAGGCTTTGACCAATTTTTACCATTTTAGGTAAAAAGCTGCATTGACTGCACTTCTGCATTTTCTGCGATATGGTAGGACTGCAAGCAAAGCCTGAGACAAGATATGTCAAATACACTCTATACAGTATGCGAGTTCATTTTCCAAGATAGAAACATTGGTCACACTGAACATTGTTGAACGTTTTCGCTGCAATGCATCCTGGGACGCTTGGATCCAGGTTCTATCATTCATGCTGCGCCATTTCAACCAACCTGTGTGGCTCATATTCACTTTGGGTTGACGAGTGGCATGGTCATGGTGTAGGCCGAGCCTTTTTTGCCACTTCATCCGCCTCCGATCAAGCATAAAGACTTGCCCATAAGCATTCCCCACCCTAGAATAACTTAACCTACCCATTCCCCTATCTGAAATAACTGTACCTACCTCAAAAGAAGTGATAAGCAGCGATCAATTTGACTGTTGCTGGCTGCCGTCTCCCGCTTAAGGGCGAATTTCAAACGTTGTCCATCACAGAGACAAATGATCTGGCTCCAGCAGCGTCTAAAGGAGTACCTGTTTGCTCACTTCTAGCTCCAGTGGAGACTGATGGAAAAATGGCCGCTAACAACCTGTGGTCCTTGTTCCGGGTGCGTGTGTCACCATCGAGCCTTAATGACATCATAAAGCCGCTTCAAGTGCAAGACTTGCAGGCTTATATACAGTCTATCTATCTATCTATGTAATGTATCTTACTGCATAGATATATATCTAGCTATATAAATAGATAGTTATATATCAATATAGATATTTTTACAAATATCTAGCTTTACGTATAAATCTAAACTTCTACAGTTATGGTTTTGTAAGGCTGAAAACAGACATCCAGAATTTGTATTATTATCAGCATTATTCTTATAATTCCATTGAGGTTATTCCAGGGGCAGGTAATACACTGCATGAGGCTTTGACCATTTTTTACCATTTTAGGTAAAAAGCTGCATTGACTGCACTTCTGCATTTTCTGCGATATGGTAGGACTGCAAGCAAAGCCTGAGACAAGATATGTCAAATACACTCTATACAGTATGCGAGTTCATTTTCCAAGATAGAAACATTGGTCACACTGAACATTGTTGAACGTTTTCGCTGCAATGCATCCTGGGACGCTTGGATCCAGGTTCTATCATTCATGCTGCGCCATTTCAACCAACCTGTGTGGCTCATATTCACTTTGGGTTGACGAGTGGCATGGTCATGGTGTAGGCCGAGCCTTTTTTGCCACTTCATCCGCCTCCGATCAAGCATAAAGACTTGCCCATAAGCATTCCCCACCCTAGAATAACTTAACCTACCCATTCCTCTATCTGAAATAACTGTACCTACCTCAAAAGAAGTGATAAGCAGCGATCAATTTGACTGTTGCTGGCTGCCGTCTCCCGCTTAAGGGCGAATTTCAAACGTTGTCCATCACAGAGACAAATGATCTGGCTCCAGCAGCGTCTAAAGGAGTACCTGTTTGCTCACTTCTAGCTCCAGTGGAGACTGACGGAAAAATGGCCGCTAACAACCTGTGGTCCTTGTTCCGGGTGCGTGTGTCACCATCGAGCCTTAATGACATCATAAAGCCGCTTCAAGTGCAAGACTTGCAGGCTTATATACAGTCTATCTATCTATCTATGTAATGTATCTTACTGCATAGATATATATCTAGCTATATAAATAGATAGTTATATATCAATATAGATATTTTTACAAATATCTAGCTTTACGTATAAATCTAAACTTCTACAGTTATGGTTTTGTAAGGCTGAAAACAGACATCCAGAATTTGTATTATTATCAGCATTATTCTTATAATTCCATTGAGGTTATTCCAGGGGCAGGTAATACACTGCATGAGGCTTTGACCATTTTTTACCATTTTAGGTAAAAAGCTGCATTGACTGCACTTCTGCATTTTCTGCGATATGGTAGGACTGCAAGCAAAGCCTGAGACAAGATATGTCAAATACACTCTATACAGTATGCGAGTTCATTTTCCAAGATAGAAACATTGGTCACACTGAACATTGTTGAACGTTTTCGCTGCAATGCATCCTGGGACGCTTGGATCCAGGTTCTATCATTCATGCTGCGCCATTTCAACCAACCTGTGTGGCTCATATTCACTTTGGGTTGACGAGTGGCATGGTCATGGTGTAGGCCGAGCCTTTTTTGCCACTTCATCCGCCTCCGATCAAGCATAAAGACTTGCCCATAAGCATTCCCCACCCTAGAATAACTTAACCTACCCATTCCCCTATCTGAAATAACTGTACCTACCTCAAAAGAAGTGATAAGCAGCGATCAATTTGACTGTTGCTGGCTGCCGTCTCCCGCTTAAGGGCGAATTTCAAACGTTGTCCATCACAGAGACAAATGATCTGGCTCCAGCAGCGTCTAAAGGAGTACCTGTTTGCTCACTTCTAGCTCCAGTGGAGACTGACGGAAAAATGGCCGCTAACGACCTGTGGTCCTTGTTCCGGGTGCGCGTGTCACCATCGAGCCTTAATGACATCATAAAGCCGCTTCAAGTGCAAGACTTGCAGGCTTATATACAGTCTATCTATCTATCTATGTAATGTATCTTACTGCATAGATATATATCTAGCTATATAAATAGATAGTTATATATCAATATAGATATTTTTACAAAAATCTAGCTTTACGTATAAATCTAAACTTCTACAGTTATGGTTTTGTAAGGCTGAAAACAGACATCCAGAATTTGTATTATTATCAGCATTATTCTTATAATTGCCATTGAGGTTATTCTAGGGGCAGGTAATAAACTGCATGAGGCTTTGACCAATTTTTACCATTTTAGGTAAAAAGCTGCATTGACTGCACTTCTGCATTTTCTGCGATATGGTAGGACTGCAAGCAAAGCCTGAGACAAGATATGTCAAATACACTCTATACAGTATGCGAGTTCATTTTCCAAGATAGAAACATTGGTCACACTGAACATTGTTGAACGTTTTCGCTGCAATGCATCCTGGGACGCTTGGATCCAGGTTCTATCATTCATGCTGCGCCATTTCAACCAACCTGTGTGGCTCATATTCACTTTGGGTTGACGAGTGGCATGGTCATGGTGTAGGCCGAGCCTTTTTTGCCACTTCATCCGCCTCCGATCAAGCATAAAGACTTGCCCATAAGCATTCCCCACCCTAGAATAACTTAACCTACCCATTCCCCTATCTGAAATAACTGTACCTACCTCAAAAGAAGTGATAAGCAGCGATCAATTTGACTGTTGCTGGCTGCCGTCTCCCTCTTAAGGGCGAATTTCAAACGTTGTCCATCACAGAGACAAATGATCTGGCTCCAGCAGCGTCTAAAGGAGTACGTGTTTGCTCACTTCTAGCTCCAGTGGAGACTGACGGAAAAATGGCCGCTAACGACCTGTGGTCCTTGTTCCGGGTGCGCGTGTCACCATCGAGCCTTAATGACATCATAAAGCCGCTTCAAGTGCAAGACTTGCAGGCTTATATACAGTCTATCTATCTATCTATGTAATGTATCTTACTGCATAGATATATATCTAGCTATATAAATAGATAGTTATATATCAATATAGATATTTTTACAAATATCTAGCTTTACGTATAAATCTAAACTTCTACAGTTATGGTTTTGTAAGGCTGAAAACAGACATCCAGAATTTGTATTATTATCAGCATTATTCTTATAATTGCCATTGAGGTTATTCTAGGGGCAGGTAATAAACTGCATGAGGCTTTGACCAATTTTTACCATTTTAGGTAAAAAGCTGCATTGACTGCACTTCTGCATTTTCTGCGATATGGTAGGACTGCAAGCAAAGCCTGAGACAAGATATGTCAAATACACTCTATACAGTATGCGAGTTCATTTTCCAAGATAGAAACATTGGTCACACTGAACATTGTTGAACGTTTTCGCTGCAATGCATCCTGGGACGCTTGGATCCAGGTTCTATCATTCATGCTGCGCCATTTCAACCAACCTGTGTGGCTCATATTCACTTTGGGTTGACGAGTGGCATGGTCATGGTGTAGGCCGAGCCTTTTTTGCCACTTCATCCGCCTCCGATCAAGCATAAAGACTTGCCCATAAGCATTCCCCACCCTAGAATAACTTAACCTACCCATTCCCCTATCTGAAATAACTGTACCTACCTCAAAAGAAGTGATAAGCAGCGATCAATTTGACTGTTGCTGGCTGCCGTCTCCCTCTTAAGGGCGAATTTCAAACGTTGTCCATCACAGAGACAAATGATCTGGCTCCAGCAGCGTCTAAAGGAGTGCGTGTTTGCTCACTTCTAGCTCCAGTGGAGACTGACGGAAAAATGGCCGCTAACGACCTGTGGTCCTTGTTCCGGGTGCGCGTGTCACCATTGAGCCTTAATGACATCATAAAGCCGCTTCAAGTGCAAGACTTGCAGGCTTATATACAGTCTATCTATCTATCTATGTAATGTATCTTACTGCATAGATATATATCTAGCTATATAAATAGATAGTTATATATCAATATAGATATTTTTACAAATATCTAGCTTTACGTATAAATCTAAACTTCTACAGTTATGGTTTTGTAAGGCTGAAAACAGACATCCAGAATTTGTATTATTATCAGCATTATTCTTATAATTCCATTGAGGTTATTCCAGGGGCAGGTAATACACTGCATGAGGCTTTGACCATTTTTTACCATTTTAGGTAAAAAGCTGCATTGACTGCACTTCTGCATTTTCTGCGATATGGTAGGACTGCAAGCAAAGCCTGAGACAAGATATGTCAAATACACTCTATACAGTATGCGAGTTCATTTTCCAAGATAGAAACATTGGTCACACTGAACATTGTTGAACGTTTTCGCTGCAATGCATCCTGGGACGCTTGGATCCAGGTTCTATCATTCATGCTGCGCCATTTCAACCAACCTGTGTGGCTCATATTCACTTTGGGTTGACGAGTGGCATGGTCATGGTGTAGGCCGAGCCTTTTTTGCCACTTCATCCGCCTCCGATCAAGCATAAAGACTTGCCCATAAGCATTCCCCACCCTAGAATAACTTAACCTACCCATTCCCCTATCTGAAATAACTGTACCTACCTCAAAAGAAGTGATAAGCAGCGATCAATTTGACTGTTGCTGGCTGCCGTCTCCCGCTTAAGGGCGAATTTCAAACGTTGTCCATCACAGAGACAAATGATCTGGCTCCAGCAGCGTCTAAAGGAGTACCTGTTTGCTCACTTCTAGCTCCAGTGGAGACTGACGGAAAAATGGCCGCTAACAACCTGTGGTCCTTGTTCCGGGTGCGCGTGTCACCATCGAGCCTTAATGACATCATAAAGCCGCTTCAAGTGCAAGACTTGCAGGCTTATATACAGTCTATCTATCTATCTATGTAATGTATCTTACTGCATAGATATATATCTAGCTATATAAATAGATAGTTATATATCAATATAGATATTTTTACAAATATCTAGCTTTACGTATAAATCTAAACTTCTACAGTTATGGTTTTGTAAGGCTGAAAACAGACATCCAGAATTTGTATTATTATCAGCATTATTCTTATAATTCCATTGAGGTTATTCCAGGGGCAGGTAATACACTGCATGAGGCTTTGACCATTTTTTACCATTTTAGGTAAAAAGCTGCATTGACTGCACTTCTGCATTTTCTGCGATATGGTAGGACTGCAAGCAAAGCCTGAGACAAGATATGTCAAATACACTCTATACAGTATGCGAGTTCATTTTCCAAGATAGAAACATTGGTCACACTGAACATTGTTGAACGTTTTCGCTGCAATGCATCCTGGGACGCTTGGATCCAGGTTCTATCATTCATGCTGCGCCATTTCAACCAACCTGTGTGGCTCATATTCACTTTGGGTTGACGAGTGGCATGGTCATGGTGTAGGCCGAGCCTTTTTTGCCACTTCATCCGCCTCCGATCAAGCATAAAGACTTGCCCATAAGCATTCCCCACCCTAGAATAACTTAACCTACCCATTCCCCTATCTGAAATAACTGTACCTACCTCAAAAGAAGTGATAAGCAGCGATCAATTTGACTGTTGCTGGCTGCCGTCTCCCGCTTAAGGGCGAATTTCAAACGTTGTCCATCACAGAGACAAATGATCTGGCTCCAGCAGCGTCTAAAGGAGTACCTGTTTGCTCACTTCTAGCTCCAGTGGAGACTGACGGAAAAATGGCCGCTAACGACCTGTGGTCCTTGTTCCGGGTGCGCGTGTCACCATCGAGCCTTAATGACATCATAAAGCCGCTTCAAGTGCAAGACTTGCAGGCTTATATACAGTCTATCTATCTATCTATGTAATGTATCTTACTGCATAGATATATATCTAGCTATATAAATAGATAGTTATATATCAATATAGATATTTTTACAAATATCTAGCTTTACGTATAAATCTAAACTTCTACAGTTATGGTTTTGTAAGGCTGAAAACAGACATCCAGAATTTGTATTATTATCAGCATTATTCTTATAATTCCATTGAGGTTATTCCAGGGGCAGGTAATACACTGCATGAGGCTTTGACCATTTTTTACCATTTTAGGTAAAAAGCTGCATTGACTGCACTTCTGCATTTTCTGCGATATGGTAGGACTGCAAGCAAAGCCTGAGACAAGATATGTCAAATACACTCTATACAGTATGCGAGTTCATTTTCCAAGATAGAAACATTGGTCACACTGAACATTGTTGAACGTTTTCGCTGCAATGCATCCTGGGACGCTTGGATCCAGGTTCTATCATTCATGCTGCGCCATTTCAACCAACCTGTGTGGCTCATATTCACTTTGGGTTGACGAGTGGCATGGTCATGGTGTAGGCCGAGCCTTTTTTGCCACTTCATCCGCCTCCGATCAAGCATAAAGACTTGCCCATAAGCATTCCCCACCCTAGAATAACTTAACCTACCCATTCCCCTATCTGAAATAACTGTACCTACCTCAAAAGAAGTGATAAGCAGCGATCAATTTGACTGTTGCTGGCTGCCGTCTCCCTCTTAAGGGCGAATTTCAAACGTTGTCCATCACAGAGACAAATGATCTGGCTCCAGCAGCGTCTAAAGGAGTACGTGTTTGCTCACTTCTAGCTCCAGTGGAGACTGACGGAAAAATGGCCGCTAACGACCTGTGGTCCTTGTTCCGGGTGCGCGTGTCACCATCGAGCCTTAATGACATCATAAAGCCGCTTCAAGTGCAAGACTTGCAGGCTTATATACAGTCTATCTATCTATCTATGTAATGTATCTTACTGCATAGATATATATCTAGCTATATAAATAGATAGTTATATATCAATATAGATATTTTTACAAATATCTAGCTTTACGTATAAATCTAAACTTCTACAGTTATGGTTTTGTAAGGCTGAAAACAGACATCCAGAATTTGTATTATTATCAGCATTATTCTTATAATTCCATTGAGGTTATTCCAGGGGCAGGTAATACACTGCATGAGGCTTTGACCATTTTTTACCATTTTAGGTAAAAAGCTGCATTGACTGCACTTCTGCATTTTCTGCGATATGGTAGGACTGCAAGCAAAGCCTGAGACAAGATATGTCAAATACACTCTATACAGTATGCGAGTTCATTTTCCAAGATAGAAACATTGGTCACACTGAACATTGTTGAACGTTTTCGCTGCAATGCATCCTGGGACGCTTGGATCCAGGTTCTATCATTCATGCTGCGCCATTTCAACCAACCTGTGTGGCTCATATTCACTTTGGGTTGACGAGTGGCATGGTCATGGTGTAGGCCGAGCCTTTTTTGCCACTTCATCCGCCTCCGATCAAGCATAAAGACTTGCCCATAAGCATTCCCCACCCTAGAATAACTTAACCTACCCATTCCCCTATCTGAAATAACTGTACCTACCTCAAAAGAAGTGATAAGCAGCGATCAATTTGACTGTTGCTGGCTGCCGTCTCCCGCTTAAGGGCGAATTTCAAACGTTGTCCATCACAGAGACAAATGATCTGGCTCCAGCAGCGTCTAAAGGAGTACCTGTTTGCTCACTTCTAGCTCCAGTGGAGACTGATGGAAAAATGGCCGCTAACAACCTGTGGTCCTTGTTCCGGGTGCGTGTGTCACCATCGAGCCTTAATGACATCATAAAGCCGCTTCAAGTGCAAGACTTGCAGGCTTATATACAGTCTATCTATCTATCTATGTAATGTATCTTACTGCATAGATATATATCTAGCTATATAAATAGATAGTTATATATCAATATAGATATTTTTACAAATATCTAGCTTTACGTATAAATCTAAACTTCTACAGTTATGGTTTTGTAAGGCTGAAAACAGACATCCAGAATTTGTATTATTATCAGCATTATTCTTATAATTCCATTGAGGTTATTCCAGGGGCAGGTAATACACTGCATGAGGCTTTGACCATTTTTTACCATTTTAGGTAAAAAGCTGCATTGACTGCACTTCTGCATTTTCTGCGATATGGTAGGACTGCAAGCAAAGCCTGAGACAAGATATGTCAAATACACTCTATACAGTATGCGAGTTCATTTTCCAAGATAGAAACATTGGTCACACTGAACATTGTTGAACGTTTTCGCTGCAATGCATCCTGGGACGCTTGGATCCAGGTTCTATCATTCATGCTGCGCCATTTCAACCAACCTGTGTGGCTCATATTCACTTTGGGTTGACGAGTGGCATGGTCATGGTGTAGGCCGAGCCTTTTTTGCCACTTCATCCGCCTCCGATCAAGCATAAAGACTTGCCCATAAGCATTCCCCACCCTAGAATAACTTAACCTACCCATTCCTCTATCTGAAATAACTGTACCTACCTCAAAAGAAGTGATAAGCAGCGATCAATTTGACTGTTGCTGGCTGCCGTCTCCCGCTTAAGGGCGAATTTCAAACGTTGTCCATCACAGAGACAAATGATCTGGCTCCAGCAGCGTCTAAAGGAGTACCTGTTTGCTCACTTCTAGCTCCAGTGGAGACTGATGGAAAAATGGCCGCTAACAACCTGTGGTCCTTGTTCCGGGTGCGTGTGTCACCATCGAGCCTTAATGACATCATAAAGCCGCTTCAAGTGCAAGACTTGCAGGCTTATATACAGTCTATCTATCTATCTATGTAATGTATCTTACTGCATAGATATATATCTAGCTATATAAATAGATAGTTATATATCAATATAGATATTTTTACAAATATCTAGCTTTACGTATAAATCTAAACTTCTACAGTTATGGTTTTGTAAGGCTGAAAACAGACATCCAGAATTTGTATTATTATCAGCATTATTCTTATAATTCCATTGAGGTTATTCCAGGGGCAGGTAATACACTGCATGAGGCTTTGACCATTTTTTACCATTTTAGGTAAAAAGCTGCATTGACTGCACTTCTGCATTTTCTGCGATATGGTAGGACTGCAAGCAAAGCCTGAGACAAGATATGTCAAATACACTCTATACAGTATGCGAGTTCATTTTCCAAGATAGAAACATTGGTCACACTGAACATTGTTGAACGTTTTCGCTGCAATGCATCCTGGGACGCTTGGATCCAGGTTCTATCATTCATGCTGCGCCATTTCAACCAACCTGTGTGGCTCATATTCACTTTGGGTTGACGAGTGGCATGGTCATGGTGTAGGCCGAGCCTTTTTTGCCACTTCATCCGCCTCCGATCAAGCATAAAGACTTGCCCATAAGCATTCCCCACCCTAGAATAACTTAACCTACCCATTCCCCTATCTGAAATAACTGTACCTACCTCAAAAGAAGTGATAAGCAGCGATCAATTTGACTGTTGCTGGCTGCCGTCTCCCGCTTAAGGGCGAATTTCAAACGTTGTCCATCACAGAGACAAATGATCTGGCTCCAGCAGCGTCTAAAGGAGTACCTGTTTGCTCACTTCTAGCTCCAGTGGAGACTGACGGAAAAATGGCCGCTAACAACCTGTGGTCCTTGTTCCGGGTGCGCGTGTCACCATCGAGCCTTAATGACATCATAAAGCCGCTTCAAGTGCAAGACTTGCAGGCTTATATACAGTCTATCTATCTATCTATGTAATGTATCTTACTGCATAGATATATATCTAGCTATATAAATAGATAGTTATATATCAATATAGATATTTTTACAAATATCTAGCTTTACGTATAAATCTAAACTTCTACAGTTATGGTTTTGTAAGGCTGAAAACAGACATCCAGAATTTGTATTATTATCAGCATTATTCTTATAATTCCATTGAGGTTATTCCAGGGGCAGGTAATACACTGCATGAGGCTTTGACCATTTTTTACCATTTTAGGTAAAAAGCTGCATTGACTGCACTTCTGCATTTTCTGCGATATGGTAGGACTGCAAGCAAAGCCTGAGACAAGATATGTCAAATACACTCTATACAGTATGCGAGTTCATTTTCCAAGATAGAAACATTGGTCACACTGAACATTGTTGAACGTTTTCGCTGCAATGCATCCTGGGACGCTTGGATCCAGGTTCTATCATTCATGCTGCGCCATTTCAACCAACCTGTGTGGCTCATATTCACTTTGGGTTGACGAGTGGCATGGTCATGGTGTAGGCCGAGCCTTTTTTGCCACTTCATCCGCCTCCGATCAAGCATAAAGACTTGCCCATAAGCATTCCCCACCCTAGAATAACTTAACCTACCCATTCCCCTATCTGAAATAACTGTACCTACCTCAAAAGAAGTGATAAGCAGCGATCAATTTGACTGTTGCTGGCTGCCGTCTCCCTCTTAAGGGCGAATTTCAAACGTTGTCCATCACAGAGACAAATGATCTGGCTCCAGCAGCGTCTAAAGGAGTACGTGTTTGCTCACTTCTAGCTCCAGTGGAGACTGACGGAAAAATGGCCGCTAACGACCTGTGGTCCTTGTTCCGGGTGCGCGTGTCACCATCGAGCCTTAATGACATCATAAAGCCGCTTCAAGTGCAAGACTTGCAGGCTTATATACAGTCTATCTATCTATCTATGTAATGTATCTTACTGCATAGATATATATCTAGCTATATAAATAGATAGTTATATATCAATATAGATATTTTTACAAATATCTAGCTTTACGTATAAATCTAAACTTCTACAGTTATGGTTTTGTAAGGCTGAAAACAGACATCCAGAATTTGTATTATTATCAGCATTATTCTTATAATTCCATTGAGGTTATTCCAGGGGCAGGTAATACACTGCATGAGGCTTTGACCATTTTTTACCATTTTAGGTAAAAAGCTGCATTGACTGCACTTCTGCATTTTCTGCGATATGGTAGGACTGCAAGCAAAGCCTGAGACAAGATATGTCAAATACACTCTATACAGTATGCGAGTTCATTTTCCAAGATAGAAACATTGGTCACACTGAACATTGTTGAACGTTTTCGCTGCAATGCATCCTGGGACGCTTGGATCCAGGTTCTATCATTCATGCTGCGCCATTTCAACCAACCTGTGTGGCTCATATTCACTTTGGGTTGACGAGTGGCATGGTCATGGTGTAGGCCGAGCCTTTTTTGCCACTTCATCCGCCTCCGATCAAGCATAAAGACTTGCCCATAAGCATTCCCCACCCTAGAATAACTTAACCTACCCATTCCCCTATCTGAAATAACTGTACCTACCTCAAAAGAAGTGATAAGCAGCGATCAATTTGACTGTTGCTGGCTGCCGTCTCCCGCTTAAGGGCGAATTTCAAACGTTGTCCATCACAGAGACAAATGATCTGGCTCCAGCAGCGTCTAAAGGAGTACCTGTTTGCTCACTTCTAGCTCCAGTGGAGACTGATGGAAAAATGGCCGCTAACAACCTGTGGTCCTTGTTCCGGGTGCGTGTGTCACCATCGAGCCTTAATGACATCATAAAGCCGCTTCAAGTGCAAGACTTGCAGGCTTATATACAGTCTATCTATCTATCTATGTAATGTATCTTACTGCATAGATATATATCTAGCTATATAAATAGATAGTTATATATCAATATAGATATTTTTACAAATATCTAGCTTTACGTATAAATCTAAACTTCTACAGTTATGGTTTTGTAAGGCTGAAAACAGACATCCAGAATTTGTATTATTATCAGCATTATTCTTATAATTCCATTGAGGTTATTCCAGGGGCAGGTAATACACTGCATGAGGCTTTGACCATTTTTTACCATTTTAGGTAAAAAGCTGCATTGACTGCACTTCTGCATTTTCTGCGATATGGTAGGACTGCAAGCAAAGCCTGAGACAAGATATGTCAAATACACTCTATACAGTATGCGAGTTCATTTTCCAAGATAGAAACATTGGTCACACTGAACATTGTTGAACGTTTTCGCTGCAATGCATCCTGGGACGCTTGGATCCAGGTTCTATCATTCATGCTGCGCCATTTCAACCAACCTGTGTGGCTCATATTCACTTTGGGTTGACGAGTGGCATGGTCATGGTGTAGGCCGAGCCTTTTTTGCCACTTCATCCGCCTCCGATCAAGCATAAAGACTTGCCCATAAGCATTCCCCACCCTAGAATAACTTAACCTACCCATTCCCCTATCTGAAATAACTGTACCTACCTCAAAAGAAGTGATAAGCAGCGATCAATTTGACTGTTGCTGGCTGCCGTCTCCCGCTTAAGGGCGAATTTCAAACGTTGTCCATCACAGAGACAAATGATCTGGCTCCAGCAGCGTCTAAAGGAGTACCTGTTTGCTCACTTCTAGCTCCAGTGGAGACTGATGGAAAAATGGCCGCTAACAACCTGTGGTCCTTGTTCCGGGTGCGTGTGTCACCATCGAGCCTTAATGACATCATAAAGCCGCTTCAAGTGCAAGACTTGCAGGCTTATATACAGTCTATCTATCTATCTATGTAATGTATCTTACTGCATAGATATATATCTAGCTATATAAATAGATAGTTATATATCAATATAGATATTTTTACAAATATCTAGCTTTACGTATAAATCTAAACTTCTACAGTTATGGTTTTGTAAGGCTGAAAACAGACATCCAGAATTTGTATTATTATCAGCATTATTCTTATAATTCCATTGAGGTTATTCCAGGGGCAGGTAATACACTGCATGAGGCTTTGACCATTTTTTACCATTTTAGGTAAAAAGCTGCATTGACTGCACTTCTGCATTTTCTGCGATATGGTAGGACTGCAAGCAAAGCCTGAGACAAGATATGTCAAATACACTCTATACAGTATGCGAGTTCATTTTCCAAGATAGAAACATTGGTCACACTGAACATTGTTGAACGTTTTCGCTGCAATGCATCCTGGGACGCTTGGATCCAGGTTCTATCATTCATGCTGCGCCATTTCAACCAACCTGTGTGGCTCATATTCACTTTGGGTTGACGAGTGGCATGGTCATGGTGTAGGCCGAGCCTTTTTTGCCACTTCATCCGCCTCCGATCAAGCATAAAGACTTGCCCATAAGCATTCCCCACCCTAGAATAACTTAACCTACCCATTCCCCTATCTGAAATAACTGTACCTACCTCAAAAGAAGTGATAAGCAGCGATCAATTTGACTGTTGCTGGCTGCCGTCTCCCGCTTAAGGGCGAATTTCAAACGTTGTCCATCACAGAGACAAATGATCTGGCTCCAGCAGCGTCTAAAGGAGTACCTGTTTGCTCACTTCTAGCTCCAGTGGAGACTGACGGAAAAATGGCCGCTAACGACCTGTGGTCCTTGTTCCGGGTGCGCGTGTCACCATCGAGCCTTAATGACATCATAAAGCCGCTTCAAGTGCAAGACTTGCAGGCTTATATACAGTCTATCTATCTATCTATGTAATGTATCTTACTGCATAGATATATATCTAGCTATATAAATAGATAGTTATATATCAATATAGATATTTTTACAAAAATCTAGCTTTACGTATAAATCTAAACTTCTACAGTTATGGTTTTGTAAGGCTGAAAACAGACATCCAGAATTTGTATTATTATCAGCATTATTCTTATAATTGCCATTGAGGTTATTCTAGGGGCAGGTAATAAACTGCATGAGGCTTTGACCAATTTTTACCATTTTAGGTAAAAAGCTGCATTGACTGCACTTCTGCATTTTCTGCGATATGGTAGGACTGCAAGCAAAGCCTGAGACAAGATATGTCAAATACACTCTATACAGTATGCGAGTTCATTTTCCAAGATAGAAACATTGGTCACACTGAACATTGTTGAACGTTTTCGCTGCAATGCATCCTGGGACGCTTGGATCCAGGTTCTATCATTCATGCTGCGCCATTTCAACCAACCTGTGTGGCTCATATTCACTTTGGGTTGACGAGTGGCATGGTCATGGTGTAGGCCGAGCCTTTTTTGCCACTTCATCCGCCTCCGATCAAGCATAAAGACTTGCCCATAAGCATTCCCCACCCTAGAATAACTTAACCTACCCATTCCCCTATCTGAAATAACTGTACCTACCTCAAAAGAAGTGATAAGCAGCGATCAATTTGACTGTTGCTGGCTGCCGTCTCCCGCTTAAGGGCGAATTTCAAACGTTGTCCATCACAGAGACAAATGATCTGGCTCCAGCAGCGTCTAAAGGAGTACCTGTTTGCTCACTTCTAGCTCCAGTGGAGACTGACGGAAAAATGGCCGCTAACGACCTGTGGTCCTTGTTCCGGGTGCGCGTGTCACCATCGAGCCTTAATGACATCATAAAGCCGCTTCAAGTGCAAGACTTGCAGGCTTATATACAGTCTATCTATCTATCTATGTAATGTATCTTACTGCATAGATATATATCTAGCTATATAAATAGATAGTTATATATCAATATAGATATTTTTACAAATATCTAGCTTTACGTATAAATCTAAACTTCTACAGTTATGGTTTTGTAAGGCTGAAAACAGACATCCAGAATTTGTATTATTATCAGCATTATTCTTATAATTGCCATTGAGGTTATTCTAGGGGCAGGTAATAAACTGCATGAGGCTTTGACCAATTTTTACCATTTTAGGTAAAAAGCTGCATTGACTGCACTTCTGCATTTTCTGCGATATGGTAGGACTGCAAGCAAAGCCTGAGACAAGATATGTCAAATACACTCTATACAGTATGCGAGTTCATTTTCCAAGATAGAAACATTGGTCACACTGAACATTGTTGAACGTTTTCGCTGCAATGCATCCTGGGACGCTTGGATCCAGGTTCTATCATTCATGCTGCGCCATTTCAACCAACCTGTGTGGCTCATATTCACTTTGGGTTGACGAGTGGCATGGTCATGGTGTAGGCCGAGCCTTTTTTGCCACTTCATCCGCCTCCGATCAAGCATAAAGACTTGCCCATAAGCATTCCCCACCCTAGAATAACTTAACCTACCCATTCCCCTATCTGAAATAACTGTACCTACCTCAAAAGAAGTGATAAGCAGCGATCAATTTGACTGTTGCTGGCTGCCGTCTCCCGCTTAAGGGCGAATTTCAAACGTTGTCCATCACAGAGACAAATGATCTGGCTCCAGCAGCGTCTAAAGGAGTACCTGTTTGCTCACTTCTAGCTCCAGTGGAGACTGATGGAAAAATGGCCGCTAACAACCTGTGGTCCTTGTTCCGGGTGCGCGTGTCACCATCGAGCCTTAATGACATCATAAAGCCGCTTCAAGTGCAAGACTTGCAGGCTTATATACAGTCTATCTATCTATCTATCTATGTAATGTATCTTACTGCATAGATATATATCTAGCTATATAAATAGATAGTTATATATCAATATAGATATTTTTACAAATATCTAGCTTTACGTATAAATCTAAACTTCTACAGTTATGGTTTTGTAAGGCTGAAAACAGACATCCAGAATTTGTATTATTATCAGCATTATTCTTATAATTCCATTGAGGTTATTCCAGGGGCAGGTAATACACTGCATGAGGCTTTGACCATTTTTTACCATTTTAGGTAAAAAGCTGCATTGACTGCACTTCTGCATTTTCTGCGATATGGTAGGACTGCAAGCAAAGCCTGAGACAAGATATGTCAAATACACTCTATACAGTATGCAAGTTCATTTTCCAAGATAGAAACATTGGTCACACTGAACATTGTTGAACGTTTTCGCTGCAATGCATCCTGGGACGCTTGGATCCAGGTTCTATCATTCATGCTGCGCCATTTCAACCAACCTGTGTGGCTCATATTCACTTTGGGTTGACGAGTGGCATGGTCATGGTGTAGGCCGAGCCTTTTTTGCCACTTCATCCGCCTCCGATCAAGCATAAAGACTTGCCCATAAGCATTCCCCACCCTAGAATAACTTAACCTACCCATTCCTCTATCTGAAATAACTGTACCTACCTCAAAAGAAGTGATAAGCAGCGATCAATTTGACTGTTGCTGGCTGCCGTCTCCCGCTTAAGGGCGAATTTCAAACGTTGTCCATCACAGAGACAAATGATCTGGCTCCAGCAGCGTCTAAAGGAGTACCTGTTTGCTCACTTCTAGCTCCAGTGGAGACTGATGGAAAAATGGCCGCTAACAACCTGTGGTCCTTGTTCCGGGTGCGTGTGTCACCATCGAGCCTTAATGACATCATAAAGCCGCTTCAAGTGCAAGACTTGCAGGCTTATATACAGTCTATCTATCTATCTATGTAATGTATCTTACTGCATAGATATATATCTAGCTATATAAATAGATAGTTATATATCAATATAGATATTTTTACAAATATCTAGCTTTACGTATAAATCTAAACTTCTACAGTTATGGTTTTGTAAGGCTGAAAACAGACATCCAGAATTTGTATTATTATCAGCATTATTCTTATAATTCCATTGAGGTTATTCCAGGGGCAGGTAATACACTGCATGAGGCTTTGACCATTTTTTACCATTTTAGGTAAAAAGCTGCATTGACTGCACTTCTGCATTTTCTGCGATATGGTAGGACTGCAAGCAAAGCCTGAGACAAGATATGTCAAATACACTCTATACAGTATGCGAGTTCATTTTCCAAGATAGAAACATTGGTCACACTGAACATTGTTGAACGTTTTCGCTGCAATGCATCCTGGGACGCTTGGATCCAGGTTCTATCATTCATGCTGCGCCATTTCAACCAACCTGTGTGGCTCATATTCACTTTGGGTTGACGAGTGGCATGGTCATGGTGTAGGCCGAGCCTTTTTTGCCACTTCATCCGCCTCCGATCAAGCATAAAGACTTGCCCATAAGCATTCCCCACCCTAGAATAACTTAACCTACCCATTCCCCTATCTGAAATAACTGTACCTACCTCAAAAGAAGTGATAAGCAGCGATCAATTTGACTGTTGCTGGCTGCCGTCTCCCTCTTAAGGGCGAATTTCAAACGTTGTCCATCACAGAGACAAATGATCTGGCTCCAGCAGCGTCTAAAGGAGTACGTGTTTGCTCACTTCTAGCTCCAGTGGAGACTGACGGAAAAATGGCCGCTAACGACCTGTGGTCCTTGTTCCGGGTGCGCGTGTCACCATCGAGCCTTAATGACATCATAAAGCCGCTTCAAGTGCAAGACTTGCAGGCTTATATACAGTCTATCTATCTATCTATGTAATGTATCTTACTGCATAGATATATATCTAGCTATATAAATAGATAGTTATATATCAATATAGATATTTTTACAAATATCTAGCTTTACGTATAAATCTAAACTTCTACAGTTATGGTTTTGTAAGGCTGAAAACAGACATCCAGAATTTGTATTATTATCAGCATTATTCTTATAATTGCCATTGAGGTTATTCTAGGGGCAGGTAATAAACTGCATGAGGCTTTGACCAATTTTTACCATTTTAGGTAAAAAGCTGCATTGACTGCACTTCTGCATTTTCTGCGATATGGTAGGACTGCAAGCAAAGCCTGAGACAAGATATGTCAAATACACTCTATACAGTATGCGAGTTCATTTTCCAAGATAGAAACATTGGTCACACTGAACATTGTTGAACGTTTTCGCTGCAATGCATCCTGGGACGCTTGGATCCAGGTTCTATCATTCATGCTGCGCCATTTCAACCAACCTGTGTGGCTCATATTCACTTTGGGTTGACGAGTGGCATGGTCATGGTGTAGGCCGAGCCTTTTTTGCCACTTCATCCGCCTCCGATCAAGCATAAAGACTTGCCCATAAGCATTCCCCACCCTAGAATAACTTAACCTACCCATTCCCCTATCTGAAATAACTGTACCTACCTCAAAAGAAGTGATAAGCAGCGATCAATTTGACTGTTGCTGGCTGCCGTCTCCCGCTTAAGGGCGAATTTCAAACGTTGTCCATCACAGAGACAAATGATCTGGCTCCAGCAGCGTCTAAAGGAGTACCTGTTTGCTCACTTCTAGCTCCAGTGGAGACTGATGGAAAAATGGCCGCTAACAACCTGTGGTCCTTGTTCCGGGTGCGTGTGTCACCATCGAGCCTTAATGACATCATAAAGCCGCTTCAAGTGCAAGACTTGCAGGCTTATATACAGTCTATCTATCTATCTATGTAATGTATCTTACTGCATAGATATATATCTAGCTATATAAATAGATAGTTATATATCAATATAGATATTTTTACAAATATCTAGCTTTACGTATAAATCTAAACTTCTACAGTTATGGTTTTGTAAGGCTGAAAACAGACATCCAGAATTTGTATTATTATCAGCATTATTCTTATAATTCCATTGAGGTTATTCCAGGGGCAGGTAATACACTGCATGAGGCTTTGACCATTTTTTACCATTTTAGGTAAAAAGCTGCATTGACTGCACTTCTGCATTTTCTGCGATATGGTAGGACTGCAAGCAAAGCCTGAGACAAGATATGTCAAATACACTCTATACAGTATGCAAGTTCATTTTCCAAGATAGAAACATTGGTCACACTGAACATTGTTGAACGTTTTCGCTGCAATGCATCCTGGGACGCTTGGATCCAGGTTCTATCATTCATGCTGCGCCATTTCAACCAACCTGTGTGGCTCATATTCACTTTGGGTTGACGAGTGGCATGGTCATGGTGTAGGCCGAGCCTTTTTTGCCACTTCATCCGCCTCCGATCAAGCATAAAGACTTGCCCATAAGCATTCCCCACCCTAGAATAACTTAACCTACCCATTCCTCTATCTGAAATAACTGTACCTACCTCAAAAGAAGTGATAAGCAGCGATCAATTTGACTGTTGCTGGCTGCCGTCTCCCGCTTAAGGGCGAATTTCAAACGTTGTCCATCACAGAGACAAATGATCTGGCTCCAGCAGCGTCTAAAGGAGTACCTGTTTGCTCACTTCTAGCTCCAGTGGAGACTGATGGAAAAATGGCCGCTAACAACCTGTGGTCCTTGTTCCGGGTGCGTGTGTCACCATCGAGCCTTAATGACATCATAAAGCCGCTTCAAGTGCAAGACTTGCAGGCTTATATACAGTCTATCTATCTATCTATGTAATGTATCTTACTGCATAGATATATATCTAGCTATATAAATAGATAGTTATATATCAATATAGATATTTTTACAAATATCTAGCTTTACGTATAAATCTAAACTTCTACAGTTATGGTTTTGTAAGGCTGAAAACAGACATCCAGAATTTGTATTATTATCAGCATTATTCTTATAATTCCATTGAGGTTATTCCAGGGGCAGGTAATACACTGCATGAGGCTTTGACCATTTTTTACCATTTTAGGTAAAAAGCTGCATTGACTGCACTTCTGCATTTTCTGCGATATGGTAGGACTGCAAGCAAAGCCTGAGACAAGATATGTCAAATACACTCTATACAGTATGCGAGTTCATTTTCCAAGATAGAAACATTGGTCACACTGAACATTGTTGAACGTTTTCGCTGCAATGCATCCTGGGACGCTTGGATCCAGGTTCTATCATTCATGCTGCGCCATTTCAACCAACCTGTGTGGCTCATATTCACTTTGGGTTGACGAGTGGCATGGTCATGGTGTAGGCCGAGCCTTTTTTGCCACTTCATCCGCCTCCGATCAAGCATAAAGACTTGCCCATAAGCATTCCCCACCCTAGAATAACTTAACCTACCCATTCCCCTATCTGAAATAACTGTACCTACCTCAAAAGAAGTGATAAGCAGCGATCAATTTGACTGTTGCTGGCTGCCGTCTCCCGCTTAAGGGCGAATTTCAAACGTTGTCCATCACAGAGACAAATGATCTGGCTCCAGCAGCGTCTAAAGGAGTACCTGTTTGCTCACTTCTAGCTCCAGTGGAGACTGACGGAAAAATGGCCGCTAACGACCTGTGGTCCTTGTTCCGGGTGCGCGTGTCACCATCGAGCCTTAATGACATCATAAAGCCGCTTCAAGTGCAAGACTTGCAGGCTTATATACAGTCTATCTATCTATCTATGTAATGTATCTTACTGCATAGATATATATCTAGCTATATAAATAGATAGTTATATATCAATATAGATATTTTTACAAAAATCTAGCTTTACGTATAAATCTAAACTTCTACAGTTATGGTTTTGTAAGGCTGAAAACAGACATCCAGAATTTGTATTATTATCAGCATTATTCTTATAATTGCCATTGAGGTTATTCTAGGGGCAGGTAATAAACTGCATGAGGCTTTGACCAATTTTTACCATTTTAGGTAAAAAGCTGCATTGACTGCACTTCTGCATTTTCTGCGATATGGTAGGACTGCAAGCAAAGCCTGAGACAAGATATGTCAAATACACTCTATACAGTATGCGAGTTCATTTTCCAAGATAGAAACATTGGTCACACTGAACATTGTTGAACGTTTTCGCTGCAATGCATCCTGGGACGCTTGGATCCAGGTTCTATCATTCATGCTGCGCCATTTCAACCAACCTGTGTGGCTCATATTCACTTTGGGTTGACGAGTGGCATGGTCATGGTGTAGGCCGAGCCTTTTTTGCCACTTCATCCGCCTCCGATCAAGCATAAAGACTTGCCCATAAGCATTCCCCACCCTAGAATAACTTAACCTACCCATTCCCCTATCTGAAATAACTGTACCTACCTCAAAAGAAGTGATAAGCAGCGATCAATTTGACTGTTGCTGGCTGCCGTCTCCCGCTTAAGGGCGAATTTCAAACGTTGTCCATCACAGAGACAAATGATCTGGCTCCAGCAGCGTCTAAAGGAGTACCTGTTTGCTCACTTCTAGCTCCAGTGGAGACTGACGGAAAAATGGCCGCTAACAACCTGTGGTCCTTGTTCCGGGTGCGCGTGTCACCATCGAGCCTTAATGACATCATAAAGCCGCTTCAAGTGCAAGACTTGCAGGCTTATATACAGTCTATCTATCTATCTATGTAATGTATCTTACTGCATAGATATATATCTAGCTATATAAATAGATAGTTAGTTATATATCAATATAGATATTTTTACAAATATCTAGCTTTACGTATAAATCTAAACTTCTACAGTTATGGTTTTGTAAGGCTGAAAACAGACATCCAGAATTTGTATTATTATCAGCATTATTCTTATAATTGCCATTGAGGTTATTCTAGGGGCAGGTAATAAACTGCATGAGGCTTTGACCAATTTTTACCATTTTAGGTAAAAAGCTGCATTGACTGCACTTCTGCATTTTCTGCGATATGGTAGGACTGCAAGCAAAGCCTGAGACAAGATATGTCAAATACACTCTATACAGTATGCGAGTTCATTTTCCAAGATAGAAACATTGGTCACACTGAACATTGTTGAACGTTTTCGCTGCAATGCATCCTGGGACGCTTGGATCCAGGTTCTATCATTCATGCTGCGCCATTTCAACCAACCTGTGTGGCTCATATTCACTTTGGGTTGACGAGTGGCATGGTCATGGTGTAGGCCGAGCCTTTTTTGCCACTTCATCCGCCTCCGATCAAGCATAAAGACTTGCCCATAAGCATTCCCCACCCTAGAATAACTTAACCTACCCATTCCCCTATCTGAAATAACTGTACCTACCTCAAAAGAAGTGATAAGCAGCGATCAATTTGACTGTTGCTGGCTGCCGTCTCCCGCTTAAGGGCGAATTTCAAACGTTGTCCATCACAGAGACAAATGATCTGGCTCCAGCAGCGTCTAAAGGAGTACCTGTTTGCTCACTTCTAGCTCCAGTGGAGACTGATGGAAAAATGGCCGCTAACAACCTGTGGTCCTTGTTCCGGGTGCGTGTGTCACCATCGAGCCTTAATGACATCATAAAGCCGCTTCAAGTGCAAGACTTGCAGGCTTATATACAGTCTATCTATCTATCTATGTAATGTATCTTACTGCATAGATATATATCTAGCTATATAAATAGATAGTTATATATCAATATAGATATTTTTACAAATATCTAGCTTTACGTATAAATCTAAACTTCTACAGTTATGGTTTTGTAAGGCTGAAAACAGACATCCAGAATTTGTATTATTATCAGCATTATTCTTATAATTCCATTGAGGTTATTCCAGGGGCAGGTAATACACTGCATGAGGCTTTGACCATTTTTTACCATTTTAGGTAAAAAGCTGCATTGACTGCACTTCTGCATTTTCTGCGATATGGTAGGACTGCAAGCAAAGCCTGAGACAAGATATGTCAAATACACTCTATACAGTATGCAAGTTCATTTTCCAAGATAGAAACATTGGTCACACTGAACATTGTTGAACGTTTTCGCTGCAATGCATCCTGGGACGCTTGGATCCAGGTTCTATCATTCATGCTGCGCCATTTCAACCAACCTGTGTGGCTCATATTCACTTTGGGTTGACGAGTGGCATGGTCATGGTGTAGGCCGAGCCTTTTTTGCCACTTCATCCGCCTCCGATCAAGCATAAAGACTTGCCCATAAGCATTCCCCACCCTAGAATAACTTAACCTACCCATTCCTCTATCTGAAATAACTGTACCTACCTCAAAAGAAGTGATAAGCAGCGATCAATTTGACTGTTGCTGGCTGCCGTCTCCCGCTTAAGGGCGAATTTCAAACGTTGTCCATCACAGAGACAAATGATCTGGCTCCAGCAGCGTCTAAAGGAGTACCTGTTTGCTCACTTCTAGCTCCAGTGGAGACTGATGGAAAAATGGCCGCTAACAACCTGTGGTCCTTGTTCCGGGTGCGTGTGTCACCATCGAGCCTTAATGACATCATAAAGCCGCTTCAAGTGCAAGACTTGCAGGCTTATATACAGTCTATCTATCTATCTATGTAATGTATCTTACTGCATAGATATATATCTAGCTATATAAATAGATAGTTATATATCAATATAGATATTTTTACAAATATCTAGCTTTACGTATAAATCTAAACTTCTACAGTTATGGTTTTGTAAGGCTGAAAACAGACATCCAGAATTTGTATTATTATCAGCATTATTCTTATAATTCCATTGAGGTTATTCCAGGGGCAGGTAATACACTGCATGAGGCTTTGACCATTTTTTACCATTTTAGGTAAAAAGCTGCATTGACTGCACTTCTGCATTTTCTGCGATATGGTAGGACTGCAAGCAAAGCCTGAGACAAGATATGTCAAATACACTCTATACAGTATGCGAGTTCATTTTCCAAGATAGAAACATTGGTCACACTGAACATTGTTGAACGTTTTCGCTGCAATGCATCCTGGGACGCTTGGATCCAGGTTCTATCATTCATGCTGCGCCATTTCAACCAACCTGTGTGGCTCATATTCACTTTGGGTTGACGAGTGGCATGGTCATGGTGTAGGCCGAGCCTTTTTTGCCACTTCATCCGCCTCCGATCAAGCATAAAGACTTGCCCATAAGCATTCCCCACCCTAGAATAACTTAACCTACCCATTCCCCTATCTGAAATAACTGTACCTACCTCAAAAGAAGTGATAAGCAGCGATCAATTTGACTGTTGCTGGCTGCCGTCTCCCGCTTAAGGGCGAATTTCAAACGTTGTCCATCACAGAGACAAATGATCTGGCTCCAGCAGCGTCTAAAGGAGTACCTGTTTGCTCACTTCTAGCTCCAGTGGAGACTGACGGAAAAATGGCCGCTAACGACCTGTGGTCCTTGTTCCGGGTGCGCGTGTCACCATCGAGCCTTAATGACATCATAAAGCCGCTTCAAGTGCAAGACTTGCAGGCTTATATACAGTCTATCTATCTATCTATGTAATGTATCTTACTGCATAGATATATATCTAGCTATATAAATAGATAGTTATATATCAATATAGATATTTTTACAAAAATCTAGCTTTACGTATAAATCTAAACTTCTACAGTTATGGTTTTGTAAGGCTGAAAACAGACATCCAGAATTTGTATTATTATCAGCATTATTCTTATAATTGCCATTGAGGTTATTCTAGGGGCAGGTAATAAACTGCATGAGGCTTTGACCAATTTTTACCATTTTAGGTAAAAAGCTGCATTGACTGCACTTCTGCATTTTCTGCGATATGGTAGGACTGCAAGCAAAGCCTGAGACAAGATATGTCAAATACACTCTATACAGTATGCGAGTTCATTTTCCAAGATAGAAACATTGGTCACACTGAACATTGTTGAACGTTTTCGCTGCAATGCATCCTGGGACGCTTGGATCCAGGTTCTATCATTCATGCTGCGCCATTTCAACCAACCTGTGTGGCTCATATTCACTTTGGGTTGACGAGTGGCATGGTCATGGTGTAGGCCGAGCCTTTTTTGCCACTTCATCCGCCTCCGATCAAGCATAAAGACTTGCCCATAAGCATTCCCCACCCTAGAATAACTTAACCTACCCATTCCCCTATCTGAAATAACTGTACCTACCTCAAAAGAAGTGATAAGCAGCGATCAATTTGACTGTTGCTGGCTGCCGTCTCCCTCTTAAGGGCGAATTTCAAACGTTGTCCATCACAGAGACAAATGATCTGGCTCCAGCAGCGTCTAAAGGAGTACGTGTTTGCTCACTTCTAGCTCCAGTGGAGACTGACGGAAAAATGGCCGCTAACGACCTGTGGTCCTTGTTCCGGATGCGCGTGTCACCATTGAGCCTTAATGACATCATAAAGCCGCTTCAAGTGCAAGACTTGCAGGCTTATATACAGTCTATCTATCTATCTATGTAATGTATCTTACTGCATAGATATATATCTAGCTATATAAATAGATAGTTATATATCAATATAGATATTTTTACAAATATCTAGCTTTACGTATAAATCTAAACTTCTACAGTTATGGTTTTGTAAGGCTGAAAACAGACATCCAGAATTTGTATTATTATCAGCATTATTCTTATAATTGCCATTGAGGTTATTCTAGGGGCAGGTAATAAACTGCATGAGGCTTTGACCAATTTTTACCATTTTAGGTAAAAAGCTGCATTGACTGCACTTCTGCATTTTCTGCGATATGGTAGGACTGCAAGCAAAGCCTGAGACAAGATATGTCAAATACACTCTATACAGTATGCGAGTTCATTTTCCAAGATAGAAACATTGGTCACACTGAACATTGTTGAACGTTTTCGCTGCAATGCATCCTGGGACGCTTGGATCCAGGTTCTATCATTCATGCTGCGCCATTTCAACCAACCTGTGTGGCTCATATTCACTTTGGGTTGACGAGTGGCATGGTCATGGTGTAGGCCGAGCCTTTTTTGCCACTTCATCCGCCTCCGATCAAGCATAAAGACTTGCCCATAAGCATTCCCCACCCTAGAATAACTTAACCTACCCATTCCCCTATCTGAAATAACTGTACCTACCTCAAAAGAAGTGATAAGCAGCGATCAATTTGACTGTTGCTGGCTGCCGTCTCCCTCTTAAGGGCGAATTTCAAACGTTGTCCATCACAGAGACAAATGATCTGGCTCCAGCAGCGTCTAAAGGAGTACGTGTTTGCTCACTTCTAGCTCCAGTGGAGACTGACGGAAAAATGGCCGCTAACGACCTGTGGTCCTTGTTCCGGATGCGCGTGTCACCATTGAGCCTTAATGACATCATAAAGCCGCTTCAAGTGCAAGACTTGCAGGCTTATATACAGTCTATCTATCTATCTATGTAATGTATCTTACTGCATAGATATATATCTAGCTATATAAATAGATAGTTATATATCAATATAGATATTTTTACAAATATCTAGCTTTACGTATAAATCTAAACTTCTACAGTTATGGTTTTGTAAGGCTGAAAACAGACATCCAGAATTTGTATTATTATCAGCATTATTCTTATAATTGCCATTGAGGTTATTCTAGGGGCAGGTAATAAACTGCATGAGGCTTTGACCAATTTTTACCATTTTAGGTAAAAAGCTGCATTGACTGCACTTCTGCATTTTCTGCGATATGGTAGGACTGCAAGCAAAGCCTGAGACAAGATATGTCAAATACACTCTATACAGTATGCGAGTTCATTTTCCAAGATAGAAACATTGGTCACACTGAACATTGTTGAACGTTTTCGCTGCAATGCATCCTGGGACGCTTGGATCCAGGTTCTATCATTCATGCTGCGCCATTTCAACCAACCTGTGTGGCTCATATTCACTTTGGGTTGACGAGTGGCATGGTCATGGTGTAGGCCGAGCCTTTTTTGCCACTTCATCCGCCTCCGATCAAGCATAAAGACTTGCCCATAAGCATTCCCCACCCTAGAATAACTTAACCTACCCATTCCCCTATCTGAAATAACTGTACCTACCTCAAAAGAAGTGATAAGCAGCGATCAATTTGACTGTTGCTGGCTGCCGTCTCCCTCTTAAGGGCGAATTTCAAACGTTGTCCATCACAGAGACAAATGATCTGGCTCCAGCAGCGTCTAAAGGAGTACGTGTTTGCTCACTTCTAGCTCCAGTGGAGACTGACGGAAAAATGGCCGCTAACGACCTGTGGTCCTTGTTCCGGATGCGCGTGTCACCATTGAGCCTTAATGACATCATAAAGCCGCTTCAAGTGCAAGACTTGCAGGCTTATATACAGTCTATCTATCTATCTATGTAATGTATCTTACTGCATAGATATATATCTAGCTATATAAATAGATAGTTATATATCAATATAGATATTTTTACAAATATCTAGCTTTACGTATAAATCTAAACTTCTACAGTTATGGTTTTGTAAGGCTGAAAACAGACATCCAGAATTTGTATTATTATCAGCATTATTCTTATAATTGCCATTGAGGTTATTCTAGGGGCAGGTAATAAACTGCATGAGGCTTTGACCAATTTTTACCATTTTAGGTAAAAAGCTGCATTGACTGCACTTCTGCATTTTCTGCGATATGGTAGGACTGCAAGCAAAGCCTGAGACAAGATATGTCAAATACACTCTATACAGTATGCGAGTTCATTTTCCAAGATAGAAACATTGGTCACACTGAACATTGTTGAACGTTTTCGCTGCAATGCATCCTGGGACGCTTGGATCCAGGTTCTATCATTCATGCTGCGCCATTTCAACCAACCTGTGTGGCTCATATTCACTTTGGGTTGACGAGTGGCATGGTCATGGTGTAGGCCGAGCCTTTTTTGCCACTTCATCCGCCTCCGATCAAGCATAAAGACTTGCCCATAAGCATTCCCCACCCTAGAATAACTTAACCTACCCATTCCCCTATCTGAAATAACTGTACCTACCTCAAAAGAAGTGATAAGCAGCGATCAATTTGACTGTTGCTGGCTGCCGTCTCCCTCTTAAGGGCGAATTTCAAACGTTGTCCATCACAGAGACAAATGATCTGGCTCCAGCAGCGTCTAAAGGAGTGCGTGTTTGCTCACTTCTAGCTCCAGTGGAGACTGACGGAAAAATGGCCGCTAACGACCTGTGGTCCTTGTTCCGGGTGCGCGTGTCACCATTGAGCCTTAATGACATCATAAAGCCGCTTCAAGTGCAAGACTTGCAGGCTTATATACAGTCTATCTATCTATCTATGTAATGTATCTTACTGCATAGATATATATCTAGCTATATAAATAGATAGTTATATATCAATATAGATATTTTTACAAATATCTAGCTTTACGTATAAATCTAAACTTCTACAGTTATGGTTTTGTAAGGCTGAAAACAGACATCCAGAATTTGTATTATTATCAGCATTATTCTTATAATTCCATTGAGGTTATTCCAGGGGCAGGTAATACACTGCATGAGGCTTTGACCATTTTTTACCATTTTAGGTAAAAAGCTGCATTGACTGCACTTCTGCATTTTCTGCGATATGGTAGGACTGCAAGCAAAGCCTGAGACAAGATATGTCAAATACACTCTATACAGTATGCGAGTTCATTTTCCAAGATAGAAACATTGGTCACACTGAACATTGTTGAACGTTTTCGCTGCAATGCATCCTGGGACGCTTGGATCCAGGTTCTATCATTCATGCTGCGCCATTTCAACCAACCTGTGTGGCTCATATTCACTTTGGGTTGACGAGTGGCATGGTCATGGTGTAGGCCGAGCCTTTTTTGCCACTTCATCCGCCTCCGATCAAGCATAAAGACTTGCCCATAAGCATTCCCCACCCTAGAATAACTTAACCTACCCATTCCCCTATCTGAAATAACTGTACCTACCTCAAAAGAAGTGATAAGCAGCGATCAATTTGACTGTTGCTGGCTGCCGTCTCCCTCTTAAGGGCGAATTTCAAACGTTGTCCATCACAGAGACAAATGATCTGGCTCCAGCAGCGTCTAAAGGAGTACGTGTTTGCTCACTTCTAGCTCCAGTGGAGACTGACGGAAAAATGGCCGCTAACGACCTGTGGTCCTTGTTCCGGGTGCGCGTGTCACCATTGAGCCTTAATGACATCATAAAGCCGCTTCAAGTGCAAGACTTGCAGGCTTATATACAGTCTATCTATCTATCTATGTAATGTATCTTACTGCATAGATATATATCTAGCTATATAAATAGATAGTTATATATCAATATAGATATTTTTACAAATATCTAGCTTTACGTATAAATCTAAACTTCTACAGTTATGGTTTTGTAAGGCTGAAAACAGACATCCAGAATTTGTATTATTATCAGCATTATTCTTATAATTCCATTGAGGTTATTCCAGGGGCAGGTAATACACTGCATGAGGCTTTGACCATTTTTTACCATTTTAGGTAAAAAGCTGCATTGACTGCACTTCTGCATTTTCTGCGATATGGTAGGACTGCAAGCAAAGCCTGAGACAAGATATGTCAAATACACTCTATACAGTATGCGAGTTCATTTTCCAAGATAGAAACATTGGTCACACTGAACATTGTTGAACGTTTTCGCTGCAATGCATCCTGGGACGCTTGGATCCAGGTTCTATCATTCATGCTGCGCCATTTCAACCAACCTGTGTGGCTCATATTCACTTTGGGTTGACGAGTGGCATGGTCATGGTGTAGGCCGAGCCTTTTTTGCCACTTCATCCGCCTCCGATCAAGCATAAAGACTTGCCCATAAGCATTCCCCACCCTAGAATAACTTAACCTACCCATTCCCCTATCTGAAATAACTGTACCTACCTCAAAAGAAGTGATAAGCAGCGATCAATTTGACTGTTGCTGGCTGCCGTCTCCCGCTTAAGGGCGAATTTCAAACGTTGTCCATCACAGAGACAAATGATCTGGCTCCAGCAGCGTCTAAAGGAGTACCTGTTTGCTCACTTCTAGCTCCAGTGGAGACTGACGGAAAAATGGCCGCTAACAACCTGTGGTCCTTGTTCCGGGTGCGCGTGTCACCATCGAGCCTTAATGACATCATAAAGCCGCTTCAAGTGCAAGACTTGCAGGCTTATATACAGTCTATCTATCTATCTATGTAATGTATCTTACTGCATAGATATATATCTAGCTATATAAATAGATAGTTATATATCAATATAGATATTTTTACAAATATCTAGCTTTACGTATAAATCTAAACTTCTACAGTTATGGTTTTGTAAGGCTGAAAACAGACATCCAGAATTTGTATTATTATCAGCATTATTCTTATAATTCCATTGAGGTTATTCCAGGGGCAGGTAATACACTGCATGAGGCTTTGACCATTTTTTACCATTTTAGGTAAAAAGCTGCATTGACTGCACTTCTGCATTTTCTGCGATATGGTAGGACTGCAAGCAAAGCCTGAGACAAGATATGTCAAATACACTCTATACAGTATGCGAGTTCATTTTCCAAGATAGAAACATTGGTCACACTGAACATTGTTGAACGTTTTCGCTGCAATGCATCCTGGGACGCTTGGATCCAGGTTCTATCATTCATGCTGCGCCATTTCAACCAACCTGTGTGGCTCATATTCACTTTGGGTTGACGAGTGGCATGGTCATGGTGTAGGCCGAGCCTTTTTTGCCACTTCATCCGCCTCCGATCAAGCATAAAGACTTGCCCATAAGCATTCCCCACCCTAGAATAACTTAACCTACCCATTCCCCTATCTGAAATAACTGTACCTACCTCAAAAGAAGTGATAAGCAGCGATCAATTTGACTGTTGCTGGCTGCCGTCTCCCGCTTAAGGGCGAATTTCAAACGTTGTCCATCACAGAGACAAATGATCTGGCTCCAGCAGCGTCTAAAGGAGTACCTGTTTGCTCACTTCTAGCTCCAGTGGAGACTGACGGAAAAATGGCCGCTAACAACCTGTGGTCCTTGTTCCGGGTGCGCGTGTCACCATCGAGCCTTAATGACATCATAAAGCCGCTTCAAGTGCAAGACTTGCAGGCTTATATACAGTCTATCTATCTATCTATGTAATGTATCTTACTGCATAGATATATATCTAGCTATATAAATAGATAGTTATATATCAATATAGATATTTTTACAAATATCTAGCTTTACGTATAAATCTAAACTTCTACAGTTATGGTTTTGTAAGGCTGAAAACAGACATCCAGAATTTGTATTATTATCAGCATTATTCTTATAATTCCATTGAGGTTATTCCAGGGGCAGGTAATACACTGCATGAGGCTTTGACCATTTTTTACCATTTTAGGTAAAAAGCTGCATTGACTGCACTTCTGCATTTTCTGCGATATGGTAGGACTGCAAGCAAAGCCTGAGACAAGATATGTCAAATACACTCTATACAGTATGCGAGTTCATTTTCCAAGATAGAAACATTGGTCACACTGAACATTGTTGAACGTTTTCGCTGCAATGCATCCTGGGACGCTTGGATCCAGGTTCTATCATTCATGCTGCGCCATTTCAACCAACCTGTGTGGCTCATATTCACTTTGGGTTGACGAGTGGCATGGTCATGGTGTAGGCCGAGCCTTTTTTGCCACTTCATCCGCCTCCGATCAAGCATAAAGACTTGCCCATAAGCATTCCCCACCCTAGAATAACTTAACCTACCCATTCCCCTATCTGAAATAACTGTACCTACCTCAAAAGAAGTGATAAGCAGCGATCAATTTGACTGTTGCTGGCTGCCGTCTCCCTCTTAAGGGCGAATTTCAAACGTTGTCCATCACAGAGACAAATGATCTGGCTCCAGCAGCGTCTAAAGGAGTACGTGTTTGCTCACTTCTAGCTCCAGTGGAGACTGACGGAAAAATGGCCGCTAACGACCTGTGGTCCTTGTTCCGGGTGCGCGTGTCACCATCGAGCCTTAATGACATCATAAAGCCGCTTCAAGTGCAAGACTTGCAGGCTTATATACAGTCTATCTATCTATCTATGTAATGTATCTTACTGCATAGATATATATCTAGCTATATAAATAGATAGTTATATATCAATATAGATATTTTTACAAATATCTAGCTTTACGTATAAATCTAAACTTCTACAGTTATGGTTTTGTAAGGCTGAAAACAGACATCCAGAATTTGTATTATTATCAGCATTATTCTTATAATTCCATTGAGGTTATTCCAGGGGCAGGTAATACACTGCATGAGGCTTTGACCATTTTTTACCATTTTAGGTAAAAAGCTGCATTGACTGCACTTCTGCATTTTCTGCGATATGGTAGGACTGCAAGCAAAGCCTGAGACAAGATATGTCAAATACACTCTATACAGTATGCGAGTTCATTTTCCAAGATAGAAACATTGGTCACACTGAACATTGTTGAACGTTTTCGCTGCAATGCATCCTGGGACGCTTGGATCCAGGTTCTATCATTCATGCTGCGCCATTTCAACCAACCTGTGTGGCTCATATTCACTTTGGGTTGACGAGTGGCATGGTCATGGTGTAGGCCGAGCCTTTTTTGCCACTTCATCCGCCTCCGATCAAGCATAAAGACTTGCCCATAAGCATTCCCCACCCTAGAATAACTTAACCTACCCATTCCCCTATCTGAAATAACTGTACCTACCTCAAAAGAAGTGATAAGCAGCGATCAATTTGACTGTTGCTGGCTGCCGTCTCCCGCTTAAGGGCGAATTTCAAACGTTGTCCATCACAGAGACAAATGATCTGGCTCCAGCAGCGTCTAAAGGAGTACCTGTTTGCTCACTTCTAGCTCCAGTGGAGACTGACGGAAAAATGGCCGCTAACAACCTGTGGTCCTTGTTCCGGGTGCGCGTGTCACCATCGAGCCTTAATGACATCATAAAGCCGCTTCAAGTGCAAGACTTGCAGGCTTATATACAGTCTATCTATCTATCTATGTAATGTATCTTACTGCATAGATATATATCTAGCTATATAAATAGATAGTTATATATCAATATAGATATTTTTACAAATATCTAGCTTTACGTATAAATCTAAACTTCTACAGTTATGGTTTTGTAAGGCTGAAAACAGACATCCAGAATTTGTATTATTATCAGCATTATTCTTATAATTCCATTGAGGTTATTCCAGGGGCAGGTAATACACTGCATGAGGCTTTGACCATTTTTTACCATTTTAGGTAAAAAGCTGCATTGACTGCACTTCTGCATTTTCTGCGATATGGTAGGACTGCAAGCAAAGCCTGAGACAAGATATGTCAAATACACTCTATACAGTATGCGAGTTCATTTTCCAAGATAGAAACATTGGTCACACTGAACATTGTTGAACGTTTTCGCTGCAATGCATCCTGGGACGCTTGGATCCAGGTTCTATCATTCATGCTGCGCCATTTCAACCAACCTGTGTGGCTCATATTCACTTTGGGTTGACGAGTGGCATGGTCATGGTGTAGGCCGAGCCTTTTTTGCCACTTCATCCGCCTCCGATCAAGCATAAAGACTTGCCCATAAGCATTCCCCACCCTAGAATAACTTAACCTACCCATTCCCCTATCTGAAATAACTGTACCTACCTCAAAAGAAGTGATAAGCAGCGATCAATTTGACTGTTGCTGGCTGCCGTCTCCCGCTTAAGGGCGAATTTCAAACGTTGTCCATCACAGAGACAAATGATCTGGCTCCAGCAGCGTCTAAAGGAGTACCTGTTTGCTCACTTCTAGCTCCAGTGGAGACTGACGGAAAAATGGCCGCTAACAACCTGTGGTCCTTGTTCCGGGTGCGCGTGTCACCATCGAGCCTTAATGACATCATAAAGCCGCTTCAAGTGCAAGACTTGCAGGCTTATATACAGTCTATCTATCTATCTATGTAATGTATCTTACTGCATAGATATATATCTAGCTATATAAATAGATAGTTATATATCAATATAGATATTTTTACAAATATCTAGCTTTACGTATAAATCTAAACTTCTACAGTTATGGTTTTGTAAGGCTGAAAACAGACATCCAGAATTTGTATTATTATCAGCATTATTCTTATAATTCCATTGAGGTTATTCCAGGGGCAGGTAATACACTGCATGAGGCTTTGACCATTTTTTACCATTTTAGGTAAAAAGCTGCATTGACTGCACTTCTGCATTTTCTGCGATATGGTAGGACTGCAAGCAAAGCCTGAGACAAGATATGTCAAATACACTCTATACAGTATGCGAGTTCATTTTCCAAGATAGAAACATTGGTCACACTGAACATTGTTGAACGTTTTCGCTGCAATGCATCCTGGGACGCTTGGATCCAGGTTCTATCATTCATGCTGCGCCATTTCAACCAACCTGTGTGGCTCATATTCACTTTGGGTTGACGAGTGGCATGGTCATGGTGTAGGCCGAGCCTTTTTTGCCACTTCATCCGCCTCCGATCAAGCATAAAGACTTGCCCATAAGCATTCCCCACCCTAGAATAACTTAACCTACCCATTCCCCTATCTGAAATAACTGTACCTACCTCAAAAGAAGTGATAAGCAGCGATCAATTTGACTGTTGCTGGCTGCCGTCTCCCTCTTAAGGGCGAATTTCAAACGTTGTCCATCACAGAGACAAATGATCTGGCTCCAGCAGCGTCTAAAGGAGTACGTGTTTGCTCACTTCTAGCTCCAGTGGAGACTGACGGAAAAATGGCCGCTAACGACCTGTGGTCCTTGTTCCGGGTGCGCGTGTCACCATCGAGCCTTAATGACATCATAAAGCCGCTTCAAGTGCAAGACTTGCAGGCTTATATACAGTCTATCTATCTATCTATGTAATGTATCTTACTGCATAGATATATATCTAGCTATATAAATAGATAGTTATATATCAATATAGATATTTTTACAAATATCTAGCTTTACGTATAAATCTAAACTTCTACAGTTATGGTTTTGTAAGGCTGAAAACAGACATCCAGAATTTGTATTATTATCAGCATTATTCTTATAATTCCATTGAGGTTATTCCAGGGGCAGGTAATACACTGCATGAGGCTTTGACCATTTTTTACCATTTTAGGTAAAAAGCTGCATTGACTGCACTTCTGCATTTTCTGCGATATGGTAGGACTGCAAGCAAAGCCTGAGACAAGATATGTCAAATACACTCTATACAGTATGCGAGTTCATTTTCCAAGATAGAAACATTGGTCACACTGAACATTGTTGAACGTTTTCGCTGCAATGCATCCTGGGACGCTTGGATCCAGGTTCTATCATTCATGCTGCGCCATTTCAACCAACCTGTGTGGCTCATATTCACTTTGGGTTGACGAGTGGCATGGTCATGGTGTAGGCCGAGCCTTTTTTGCCACTTCATCCGCCTCCGATCAAGCATAAAGACTTGCCCATAAGCATTCCCCACCCTAGAATAACTTAACCTACCCATTCCCCTATCTGAAATAACTGTACCTACCTCAAAAGAAGTGATAAGCAGCGATCAATTTGACTGTTGCTGGCTGCCGTCTCCCGCTTAAGGGCGAATTTCAAACGTTGTCCATCACAGAGACAAATGATCTGGCTCCAGCAGCGTCTAAAGGAGTACCTGTTTGCTCACTTCTAGCTCCAGTGGAGACTGACGGAAAAATGGCCGCTAACAACCTGTGGTCCTTGTTCCGGGTGCGCGTGTCACCATCGAGCCTTAATGACATCATAAAGCCGCTTCAAGTGCAAGACTTGCAGGCTTATATACAGTCTATCTATCTATCTATGTAATGTATCTTACTGCATAGATATATATCTAGCTATATAAATAGATAGTTATATATCAATATAGATATTTTTACAAATATCTAGCTTTACGTATAAATCTAAACTTCTACAGTTATGGTTTTGTAAGGCTGAAAACAGACATCCAGAATTTGTATTATTATCAGCATTATTCTTATAATTCCATTGAGGTTATTCCAGGGGCAGGTAATACACTGCATGAGGCTTTGACCATTTTTTACCATTTTAGGTAAAAAGCTGCATTGACTGCACTTCTGCATTTTCTGCGATATGGTAGGACTGCAAGCAAAGCCTGAGACAAGATATGTCAAATACACTCTATACAGTATGCGAGTTCATTTTCCAAGATAGAAACATTGGTCACACTGAACATTGTTGAACGTTTTCGCTGCAATGCATCCTGGGACGCTTGGATCCAGGTTCTATCATTCATGCTGCGCCATTTCAACCAACCTGTGTGGCTCATATTCACTTTGGGTTGACGAGTGGCATGGTCATGGTGTAGGCCGAGCCTTTTTTGCCACTTCATCCGCCTCCGATCAAGCATAAAGACTTGCCCATAAGCATTCCCCACCCTAGAATAACTTAACCTACCCATTCCCCTATCTGAAATAACTGTACCTACCTCAAAAGAAGTGATAAGCAGCGATCAATTTGACTGTTGCTGGCTGCCGTCTCCCGCTTAAGGGCGAATTTCAAACGTTGTCCATCACAGAGACAAATGATCTGGCTCCAGCAGCGTCTAAAGGAGTACCTGTTTGCTCACTTCTAGCTCCAGTGGAGACTGACGGAAAAATGGCCGCTAACAACCTGTGGTCCTTGTTCCGGGTGCGCGTGTCACCATCGAGCCTTAATGACATCATAAAGCCGCTTCAAGTGCAAGACTTGCAGGCTTATATACAGTCTATCTATCTATCTATGTAATGTATCTTACTGCATAGATATATATCTAGCTATATAAATAGATAGTTATATATCAATATAGATATTTTTACAAATATCTAGCTTTACGTATAAATCTAAACTTCTACAGTTATGGTTTTGTAAGGCTGAAAACAGACATCCAGAATTTGTATTATTATCAGCATTATTCTTATAATTCCATTGAGGTTATTCCAGGGGCAGGTAATACACTGCATGAGGCTTTGACCATTTTTTACCATTTTAGGTAAAAAGCTGCATTGACTGCACTTCTGCATTTTCTGCGATATGGTAGGACTGCAAGCAAAGCCTGAGACAAGATATGTCAAATACACTCTATACAGTATGCGAGTTCATTTTCCAAGATAGAAACATTGGTCACACTGAACATTGTTGAACGTTTTCGCTGCAATGCATCCTGGGACGCTTGGATCCAGGTTCTATCATTCATGCTGCGCCATTTCAACCAACCTGTGTGGCTCATATTCACTTTGGGTTGACGAGTGGCATGGTCATGGTGTAGGCCGAGCCTTTTTTGCCACTTCATCCGCCTCCGATCAAGCATAAAGACTTGCCCATAAGCATTCCCCACCCTAGAATAACTTAACCTACCCATTCCCCTATCTGAAATAACTGTACCTACCTCAAAAGAAGTGATAAGCAGCGATCAATTTGACTGTTGCTGGCTGCCGTCTCCCTCTTAAGGGCGAATTTCAAACGTTGTCCATCACAGAGACAAATGATCTGGCTCCAGCAGCGTCTAAAGGAGTACGTGTTTGCTCACTTCTAGCTCCAGTGGAGACTGACGGAAAAATGGCCGCTAACGACCTGTGGTCCTTGTTCCGGGTGCGCGTGTCACCATCGAGCCTTAATGACATCATAAAGCCGCTTCAAGTGCAAGACTTGCAGGCTTATATACAGTCTATCTATCTATCTATGTAATGTATCTTACTGCATAGATATATATCTAGCTATATAAATAGATAGTTATATATCAATATAGATATTTTTACAAATATCTAGCTTTACGTATAAATCTAAACTTCTACAGTTATGGTTTTGTAAGGCTGAAAACAGACATCCAGAATTTGTATTATTATCAGCATTATTCTTATAATTCCATTGAGGTTATTCCAGGGGCAGGTAATACACTGCATGAGGCTTTGACCATTTTTTACCATTTTAGGTAAAAAGCTGCATTGACTGCACTTCTGCATTTTCTGCGATATGGTAGGACTGCAAGCAAAGCCTGAGACAAGATATGTCAAATACACTCTATACAGTATGCGAGTTCATTTTCCAAGATAGAAACATTGGTCACACTGAACATTGTTGAACGTTTTCGCTGCAATGCATCCTGGGACGCTTGGATCCAGGTTCTATCATTCATGCTGCGCCATTTCAACCAACCTGTGTGGCTCATATTCACTTTGGGTTGACGAGTGGCATGGTCATGGTGTAGGCCGAGCCTTTTTTGCCACTTCATCCGCCTCCGATCAAGCATAAAGACTTGCCCATAAGCATTCCCCACCCTAGAATAACTTAACCTACCCATTCCCCTATCTGAAATAACTGTACCTACCTCAAAAGAAGTGATAAGCAGCGATCAATTTGACTGTTGCTGGCTGCCGTCTCCCTCTTAAGGGCGAATTTCAAACGTTGTCCATCACAGAGACAAATGATCTGGCTCCAGCAGCGTCTAAAGGAGTACGTGTTTGCTCACTTCTAGCTCCAGTGGAGACTGACGGAAAAATGGCCGCTAACGACCTGTGGTCCTTGTTCCGGGTGCGCGTGTCACCATCGAGCCTTAATGACATCATAAAGCCGCTTCAAGTGCAAGACTTGCAGGCTTATATACAGTCTATCTATCTATCTATGTAATGTATCTTACTGCATAGATATATATCTAGCTATATAAATAGATAGTTATATATCAATATAGATATTTTTACAAATATCTAGCTTTACGTATAAATCTAAACTTCTACAGTTATGGTTTTGTAAGGCTGAAAACAGACATCCAGAATTTGTATTATTATCAGCATTATTCTTATAATTCCATTGAGGTTATTCCAGGGGCAGGTAATACACTGCATGAGGCTTTGACCATTTTTTACCATTTTAGGTAAAAAGCTGCATTGACTGCACTTCTGCATTTTCTGCGATATGGTAGGACTGCAAGCAAAGCCTGAGACAAGATATGTCAAATACACTCTATACAGTATGCGAGTTCATTTTCCAAGATAGAAACATTGGTCACACTGAACATTGTTGAACGTTTTCGCTGCAATGCATCCTGGGACGCTTGGATCCAGGTTCTATCATTCATGCTGCGCCATTTCAACCAACCTGTGTGGCTCATATTCACTTTGGGTTGACGAGTGGCATGGTCATGGTGTAGGCCGAGCCTTTTTTGCCACTTCATCCGCCTCCGATCAAGCATAAAGACTTGCCCATAAGCATTCCCCACCCTAGAATAACTTAACCTACCCATTCCCCTATCTGAAATAACTGTACCTACCTCAAAAGAAGTGATAAGCAGCGATCAATTTGACTGTTGCTGGCTGCCGTCTCCCGCTTAAGGGCGAATTTCAAACGTTGTCCATCACAGAGACAAATGATCTGGCTCCAGCAGCGTCTAAAGGAGTACCTGTTTGCTCACTTCTAGCTCCAGTGGAGACTGATGGAAAAATGGCCGCTAACAACCTGTGGACCTTGTTCCGGGTGCGTGTGTCACCATCGAGCCTTAATGACATCATAAAGCCGCTTCAAGTGCAAGACTTGCAGGCTTATATACAGTCTATCTATCTATCTATGTAATGTATCTTACTGCATAGATATATATCTAGCTATATAAATAGATAGTTATATATCAATATAGATATTTTTACAAATATCTAGCTTTACGTATAAATCTAAACTTCTACAGTTATGGTTTTGTAAGGCTGAAAACAGACATCCAGAATTTGTATTATTATCAGCATTATTCTTATAATTCCATTGAGGTTATTCCAGGGGCAGGTAATACACTGCATGAGGCTTTGACCATTTTTTACCATTTTAGGTAAAAAGCTGCATTGACTGCACTTCTGCATTTTCTGCGATATGGTAGGACTGCAAGCAAAGCCTGAGACAAGATATGTCAAATACACTCTATACAGTATGCGAGTTCATTTTCCAAGATAGAAACATTGGTCACACTGAACATTGTTGAACGTTTTCGCTGCAATGCATCCTGGGACGCTTGGATCCAGGTTCTATCATTCATGCTGCGCCATTTCAACCAACCTGTGTGGCTCATATTCACTTTGGGTTGACGAGTGGCATGGTCATGGTGTAGGCCGAGCCTTTTTTGCCACTTCATCCGCCTCCGATCAAGCATAAAGACTTGCCCATAAGCATTCCCCACCCTAGAATAACTTAACCTACCCATTCCCCTATCTGAAATAACTGTACCTACCTCAAAAGAAGTGATAAGCAGCGATCAATTTGACTGTTGCTGGCTGCCGTCTCCCGCTTAAGGGCGAATTTCAAACGTTGTCCATCACAGAGACAAATGATCTGGCTCCAGCAGCGTCTAAAGGAGTACCTGTTTGCTCACTTCTAGCTCCAGTGGAGACTGACGGAAAAATGGCCGCTAACAACCTGTGGTCCTTGTTCCGGGTGCGCGTGTCACCATCGAGCCTTAATGACATCATAAAGCCGCTTCAAGTGCAAGACTTGCAGGCTTATATACAGTCTATCTATCTATCTATGTAATGTATCTTACTGCATAGATATATATCTAGCTATATAAATAGATAGTTATATATCAATATAGATATTTTTACAAATATCTAGCTTTACGTATAAATCTAAACTTCTACAGTTATGGTTTTGTAAGGCTGAAAACAGACATCCAGAATTTGTATTATTATCAGCATTATTCTTATAATTCCATTGAGGTTATTCCAGGGGCAGGTAATACACTGCATGAGGCTTTGACCATTTTTTACCATTTTAGGTAAAAAGCTGCATTGACTGCACTTCTGCATTTTCTGCGATATGGTAGGACTGCAAGCAAAGCCTGAGACAAGATATGTCAAATACACTCTATACAGTATGCGAGTTCATTTTCCAAGATAGAAACATTGGTCACACTGAACATTGTTGAACGTTTTCGCTGCAATGCATCCTGGGACGCTTGGATCCAGGTTCTATCATTCATGCTGCGCCATTTCAACCAACCTGTGTGGCTCATATTCACTTTGGGTTGACGAGTGGCATGGTCATGGTGTAGGCCGAGCCTTTTTTGCCACTTCATCCGCCTCCGATCAAGCATAAAGACTTGCCCATAAGCATTCCCCACCCTAGAATAACTTAACCTACCCATTCCCCTATCTGAAATAACTGTACCTACCTCAAAAGAAGTGATAAGCAGCGATCAATTTGACTGTTGCTGGCTGCCGTCTCCCTCTTAAGGGCGAATTTCAAACGTTGTCCATCACAGAGACAAATGATCTGGCTCCAGCAGCGTCTAAAGGAGTACGTGTTTGCTCACTTCTAGCTCCAGTGGAGACTGACGGAAAAATGGCCGCTAACGACCTGTGGTCCTTGTTCCGGGTGCGCGTGTCACCATCGAGCCTTAATGACATCATAAAGCCGCTTCAAGTGCAAGACTTGCAGGCTTATATACAGTCTATCTATCTATCTATGTAATGTATCTTACTGCATAGATATATATCTAGCTATATAAATAGATAGTTATATATCAATATAGATATTTTTACAAATATCTAGCTTTACGTATAAATCTAAACTTCTACAGTTATGGTTTTGTAAGGCTGAAAACAGACATCCAGAATTTGTATTATTATCAGCATTATTCTTATAATTCCATTGAGGTTATTCCAGGGGCAGGTAATACACTGCATGAGGCTTTGACCATTTTTTACCATTTTAGGTAAAAAGCTGCATTGACTGCACTTCTGCATTTTCTGCGATATGGTAGGACTGCAAGCAAAGCCTGAGACAAGATATGTCAAATACACTCTATACAGTATGCGAGTTCATTTTCCAAGATAGAAACATTGGTCACACTGAACATTGTTGAACGTTTTCGCTGCAATGCATCCTGGGACGCTTGGATCCAGGTTCTATCATTCATGCTGCGCCATTTCAACCAACCTGTGTGGCTCATATTCACTTTGGGTTGACGAGTGGCATGGTCATGGTGTAGGCCGAGCCTTTTTTGCCACTTCATCCGCCTCCGATCAAGCATAAAGACTTGCCCATAAGCATTCCCCACCCTAGAATAACTTAACCTACCCATTCCCCTATCTGAAATAACTGTACCTACCTCAAAAGAAGTGATAAGCAGCGATCAATTTGACTGTTGCTGGCTGCGTCTCCCGCTTAAGGGCGAATTTCAAACGTTGTCCATCACAGAGACAAATGATCTGGCTCCAGCAGCGTCTAAAGGAGTACCTGTTTGCTCACTTCTAGCTCCAGTGGAGACTGATGGAAAAATGGCCGCTAACAACCTGTGGACCTTGTTCCGGGTGCGTGTGTCACCATCGAGCCTTAATGACATCATAAAGCCGCTTCAAGTGCAAGACTTGCAGGCTTATATACAGTCTATCTATCTATCTATGTAATGTATCTTACTGCATAGATATATATCTAGCTATATAAATAGATAGTTATATATCAATATAGATATTTTTACAAATATCTAGCTTTACGTATAAATCTAAACTTCTACAGTTATGGTTTTGTAAGGCTGAAAACAGACATCCAGAATTTGTATTATTATCAGCATTATTCTTATAATTCCATTGAGGTTATTCCAGGGGCAGGTAATACACTGCATGAGGCTTTGACCATTTTTTACCATTTTAGGTAAAAAGCTGCATTGACTGCACTTCTGCATTTTCTGCGATATGGTAGGACTGCAAGCAAAGCCTGAGACAAGATATGTCAAATACACTCTATACAGTATGCGAGTTCATTTTCCAAGATAGAAACATTGGTCACACTGAACATTGTTGAACGTTTTCGCTGCAATGCATCCTGGGACGCTTGGATCCAGGTTCTATCATTCATGCTGCGCCATTTCAACCAACCTGTGTGGCTCATATTCACTTTGGGTTGACGAGTGGCATGGTCATGGTGTAGGCCGAGCCTTTTTTGCCACTTCATCCGCCTCCGATCAAGCATAAAGACTTGCCCATAAGCATTCCCCACCCTAGAATAACTTAACCTACCCATTCCCCTATCTGAAATAACTGTACCTACCTCAAAAGAAGTGATAAGCAGCGATCAATTTGACTGTTGCTGGCTGCCGTCTCCCGCTTAAGGGCGAATTTCAAACGTTGTCCATCACAGAGACAAATGATCTGGCTCCAGCAGCGTCTAAAGGAGTACCTGTTTGCTCACTTCTAGCTCCAGTGGAGACTGACGGAAAAATGGCCGCTAACAACCTGTGGTCCTTGTTCCGGGTGCGCGTGTCACCATCGAGCCTTAATGACATCATAAAGCCGCTTCAAGTGCAAGACTTGCAGGCTTATATACAGTCTATCTATCTATCTATGTAATGTATCTTACTGCATAGATATATATCTAGCTATATAAATAGATAGTTATATATCAATATAGATATTTTTACAAATATCTAGCTTTACGTATAAATCTAAACTTCTACAGTTATGGTTTTGTAAGGCTGAAAACAGACATCCAGAATTTGTATTATTATCAGCATTATTCTTATAATTCCATTGAGGTTATTCCAGGGGCAGGTAATACACTGCATGAGGCTTTGACCATTTTTTACCATTTTAGGTAAAAAGCTGCATTGACTGCACTTCTGCATTTTCTGCGATATGGTAGGACTGCAAGCAAAGCCTGAGACAAGATATGTCAAATACACTCTATACAGTATGCGAGTTCATTTTCCAAGATAGAAACATTGGTCACACTGAACATTGTTGAACGTTTTCGCTGCAATGCATCCTGGGACGCTTGGATCCAGGTTCTATCATTCATGCTGCGCCATTTCAACCAACCTGTGTGGCTCATATTCACTTTGGGTTGACGAGTGGCATGGTCATGGTGTAGGCCGAGCCTTTTTTGCCACTTCATCCGCCTCCGATCAAGCATAAAGACTTGCCCATAAGCATTCCCCACCCTAGAATAACTTAACCTACCCATTCCCCTATCTGAAATAACTGTACCTACCTCAAAAGAAGTGATAAGCAGCGATCAATTTGACTGTTGCTGGCTGCCGTCTCCCGCTTAAGGGCGAATTTCAAACGTTGTCCATCACAGAGACAAATGATCTGGCTCCAGCAGCGTCTAAAGGAGTACCTGTTTGCTCACTTCTAGCTCCAGTGGAGACTGACGGAAAAATGGCCGCTAACGACCTGTGGTCCTTGTTCCGGGTGCGCGTGTCACCATCGAGCCTTAATGACATCATAAAGCCGCTTCAAGTGCAAGACTTGCAGGCTTATATACAGTCTATCTATCTATCTATGTAATGTATCTTACTGCATAGATATATATCTAGCTATATAAATAGATAGTTATATATCAATATAGATATTTTTACAAAAATCTAGCTTTACGTATAAATCTAAACTTCTACAGTTATGGTTTTGTAAGGCTGAAAACAGACATCCAGAATTTGTATTATTATCAGCATTATTCTTATAATTGCCATTGAGGTTATTCTAGGGGCAGGTAATAAACTGCATGAGGCTTTGACCAATTTTTACCATTTTAGGTAAAAAGCTGCATTGACTGCACTTCTGCATTTTCTGCGATATGGTAGGACTGCAAGCAAAGCCTGAGACAAGATATGTCAAATACACTCTATACAGTATGCGAGTTCATTTTCCAAGATAGAAACATTGGTCACACTGAACATTGTTGAACGTTTTCGCTGCAATGCATCCTGGGACGCTTGGATCCAGGTTCTATCATTCATGCTGCGCCATTTCAACCAACCTGTGTGGCTCATATTCACTTTGGGTTGACGAGTGGCATGGTCATGGTGTAGGCCGAGCCTTTTTTGCCACTTCATCCGCCTCCGATCAAGCATAAAGACTTGCCCATAAGCATTCCCCACCCTAGAATAACTTAACCTACCCATTCCCCTATCTGAAATAACTGTACCTACCTCAAAAGAAGTGATAAGCAGCGATCAATTTGACTGTTGCTGGCTGCCGTCTCCCGCTTAAGGGCGAATTTCAAACGTTGTCCATCACAGAGACAAATGATCTGGCTCCAGCAGCGTCTAAAGGAGTACCTGTTTGCTCACTTCTAGCTCCAGTGGAGACTGACGGAAAAATGGCCGCTAACAACCTGTGGTCCTTGTTCCGGGTGCGCGTGTCACCATCGAGCCTTAATGACATCATAAAGCCGCTTCAAGTGCAAGACTTGCAGGCTTATATACAGTCTATCTATCTATCTATGTAATGTATCTTACTGCATAGATATATATCTAGCTATATAAATAGATAGTTATATATCAATATAGATATTTTTACAAATATCTAGCTTTACGTATAAATCTAAACTTCTACAGTTATGGTTTTGTAAGGCTGAAAACAGACATCCAGAATTTGTATTATTATCAGCATTATTCTTATAATTCCATTGAGGTTATTCCAGGGGCAGGTAATACACTGCATGAGGCTTTGACCATTTTTTACCATTTTAGGTAAAAAGCTGCATTGACTGCACTTCTGCATTTTCTGCGATATGGTAGGACTGCAAGCAAAGCCTGAGACAAGATATGTCAAATACACTCTATACAGTATGCGAGTTCATTTTCCAAGATAGAAACATTGGTCACACTGAACATTGTTGAACGTTTTCGCTGCAATGCATCCTGGGACGCTTGGATCCAGGTTCTATCATTCATGCTGCGCCATTTCAACCAACCTGTGTGGCTCATATTCACTTTGGGTTGACGAGTGGCATGGTCATGGTGTAGGCCGAGCCTTTTTTGCCACTTCATCCGCCTCCGATCAAGCATAAAGACTTGCCCATAAGCATTCCCCACCCTAGAATAACTTAACCTACCCATTCCCCTATCTGAAATAACTGTACCTACCTCAAAAGAAGTGATAAGCAGCGATCAATTTGACTGTTGCTGGCTGCCGTCTCCCGCTTAAGGGCGAATTTCAAACGTTGTCCATCACAGAGACAAATGATCTGGCTCCAGCAGCGTCTAAAGGAGTACCTGTTTGCTCACTTCTAGCTCCAGTGGAGACTGACGGAAAAATGGCCGCTAACAACCTGTGGTCCTTGTTCCGGGTGCGCGTGTCACCATCGAGCCTTAATGACATCATAAAGCCGCTTCAAGTGCAAGACTTGCAGGCTTATATACAGTCTATCTATCTATCTATGTAATGTATCTTACTGCATAGATATATATCTAGCTATATAAATAGATAGTTATATATCAATATAGATATTTTTACAAATATCTAGCTTTACGTATAAATCTAAACTTCTACAGTTATGGTTTTGTAAGGCTGAAAACAGACATCCAGAATTTGTATTATTATCAGCATTATTCTTATAATTCCATTGAGGTTATTCCAGGGGCAGGTAATACACTGCATGAGGCTTTGACCATTTTTTACCATTTTAGGTAAAAAGCTGCATTGACTGCACTTCTGCATTTTCTGCGATATGGTAGGACTGCAAGCAAAGCCTGAGACAAGATATGTCAAATACACTCTATACAGTATGCGAGTTCATTTTCCAAGATAGAAACATTGGTCACACTGAACATTGTTGAACGTTTTCGCTGCAATGCATCCTGGGACGCTTGGATCCAGGTTCTATCATTCATGCTGCGCCATTTCAACCAACCTGTGTGGCTCATATTCACTTTGGGTTGACGAGTGGCATGGTCATGGTGTAGGCCGAGCCTTTTTTGCCACTTCATCCGCCTCCGATCAAGCATAAAGACTTGCCCATAAGCATTCCCCACCCTAGAATAACTTAACCTACCCATTCCCCTATCTGAAATAACTGTACCTACCTCAAAAGAAGTGATAAGCAGCGATCAATTTGACTGTTGCTGGCTGCCGTCTCCCGCTTAAGGGCGAATTTCAAACGTTGTCCATCACAGAGACAAATGATCTGGCTCCAGCAGCGTCTAAAGGAGTACCTGTTTGCTCACTTCTAGCTCCAGTGGAGACTGACGGAAAAATGGCCGCTAACAACCTGTGGTCCTTGTTCCGGGTGCGCGTGTCACCATCGAGCCTTAATGACATCATAAAGCCGCTTCAAGTGCAAGACTTGCAGGCTTATATACAGTCTATCTATCTATCTATGTAATGTATCTTACTGCATAGATATATATCTAGCTATATAAATAGATAGTTATATATCAATATAGATATTTTTACAAATATCTAGCTTTACGTATAAATCTAAACTTCTACAGTTATGGTTTTGTAAGGCTGAAAACAGACATCCAGAATTTGTATTATTATCAGCATTATTCTTATAATTCCATTGAGGTTATTCCAGGGGCAGGTAATACACTGCATGAGGCTTTGACCATTTTTTACCATTTTAGGTAAAAAGCTGCATTGACTGCACTTCTGCATTTTCTGCGATATGGTAGGACTGCAAGCAAAGCCTGAGACAAGATATGTCAAATACACTCTATACAGTATGCGAGTTCATTTTCCAAGATAGAAACATTGGTCACACTGAACATTGTTGAACGTTTTCGCTGCAATGCATCCTGGGACGCTTGGATCCAGGTTCTATCATTCATGCTGCGCCATTTCAACCAACCTGTGTGGCTCATATTCACTTTGGGTTGACGAGTGGCATGGTCATGGTGTAGGCCGAGCCTTTTTTGCCACTTCATCCGCCTCCGATCAAGCATAAAGACTTGCCCATAAGCATTCCCCACCCTAGAATAACTTAACCTACCCATTCCCCTATCTGAAATAACTGTACCTACCTCAAAAGAAGTGATAAGCAGCGATCAATTTGACTGTTGCTGGCTGCCGTCTCCCTCTTAAGGGCGAATTTCAAACGTTGTCCATCACAGAGACAAATGATCTGGCTCCAGCAGCGTCTAAAGGAGTACGTGTTTGCTCACTTCTAGCTCCAGTGGAGACTGACGGAAAAATGGCCGCTAACGACCTGTGGTCCTTGTTCCGGGTGCGCGTGTCACCATCGAGCCTTAATGACATCATAAAGCCGCTTCAAGTGCAAGACTTGCAGGCTTATATACAGTCTATCTATCTATCTATGTAATGTATCTTACTGCATAGATATATATCTAGCTATATAAATAGATAGTTATATATCAATATAGATATTTTTACAAATATCTAGCTTTACGTATAAATCTAAACTTCTACAGTTATGGTTTTGTAAGGCTGAAAACAGACATCCAGAATTTGTATTATTATCAGCATTATTCTTATAATTCCATTGAGGTTATTCCAGGGGCAGGTAATACACTGCATGAGGCTTTGACCATTTTTTACCATTTTAGGTAAAAAGCTGCATTGACTGCACTTCTGCATTTTCTGCGATATGGTAGGACTGCAAGCAAAGCCTGAGACAAGATATGTCAAATACACTCTATACAGTATGCGAGTTCATTTTCCAAGATAGAAACATTGGTCACACTGAACATTGTTGAACGTTTTCGCTGCAATGCATCCTGGGACGCTTGGATCCAGGTTCTATCATTCATGCTGCGCCATTTCAACCAACCTGTGTGGCTCATATTCACTTTGGGTTGACGAGTGGCATGGTCATGGTGTAGGCCGAGCCTTTTTTGCCACTTCATCCGCCTCCGATCAAGCATAAAGACTTGCCCATAAGCATTCCCCACCCTAGAATAACTTAACCTACCCATTCCCCTATCTGAAATAACTGTACCTACCTCAAAAGAAGTGATAAGCAGCGATCAATTTGACTGTTGCTGGCTGCCGTCTCCCTCTTAAGGGCGAATTTCAAACGTTGTCCATCACAGAGACAAATGATCTGGCTCCAGCAGCGTCTAAAGGAGTACGTGTTTGCTCACTTCTAGCTCCAGTGGAGACTGACGGAAAAATGGCCGCTAACGACCTGTGGTCCTTGTTCCGGGTGCGCGTGTCACCATCGAGCCTTAATGACATCATAAAGCCGCTTCAAGTGCAAGACTTGCAGGCTTATATACAGTCTATCTATCTATCTATGTAATGTATCTTACTGCATAGATATATATCTAGCTATATAAATAGATAGTTATATATCAATATAGATATTTTTACAAATATCTAGCTTTACGTATAAATCTAAACTTCTACAGTTATGGTTTTGTAAGGCTGAAAACAGACATCCAGAATTTGTATTATTATCAGCATTATTCTTATAATTCCATTGAGGTTATTCCAGGGGCAGGTAATACACTGCATGAGGCTTTGACCATTTTTTACCATTTTAGGTAAAAAGCTGCATTGACTGCACTTCTGCATTTTCTGCGATATGGTAGGACTGCAAGCAAAGCCTGAGACAAGATATGTCAAATACACTCTATACAGTATGCGAGTTCATTTTCCAAGATAGAAACATTGGTCACACTGAACATTGTTGAACGTTTTCGCTGCAATGCATCCTGGGACGCTTGGATCCAGGTTCTATCATTCATGCTGCGCCATTTCAACCAACCTGTGTGGCTCATATTCACTTTGGGTTGACGAGTGGCATGGTCATGGTGTAGGCCGAGCCTTTTTTGCCACTTCATCCGCCTCCGATCAAGCATAAAGACTTGCCCATAAGCATTCCCCACCCTAGAATAACTTAACCTACCCATTCCCCTATCTGAAATAACTGTACCTACCTCAAAAGAAGTGATAAGCAGCGATCAATTTGACTGTTGCTGGCTGCCGTCTCCCGCTTAAGGGCGAATTTCAAACGTTGTCCATCACAGAGACAAATGATCTGGCTCCAGCAGCGTCTAAAGGAGTACCTGTTTGCTCACTTCTAGCTCCAGTGGAGACTGATGGAAAAATGGCCGCTAACAACCTGTGGACCTTGTTCCGGGTGCGTGTGTCACCATCGAGCCTTAATGACATCATAAAGCCGCTTCAAGTGCAAGACTTGCAGGCTTATATACAGTCTATCTATCTATCTATGTAATGTATCTTACTGCATAGATATATATCTAGCTATATAAATAGATAGTTATATATCAATATAGATATTTTTACAAATATCTAGCTTTACGTATAAATCTAAACTTCTACAGTTATGGTTTTGTAAGGCTGAAAACAGACATCCAGAATTTGTATTATTATCAGCATTATTCTTATAATTCCATTGAGGTTATTCCAGGGGCAGGTAATACACTGCATGAGGCTTTGACCATTTTTTACCATTTTAGGTAAAAAGCTGCATTGACTGCACTTCTGCATTTTCTGCGATATGGTAGGACTGCAAGCAAAGCCTGAGACAAGATATGTCAAATACACTCTATACAGTATGCGAGTTCATTTTCCAAGATAGAAACATTGGTCACACTGAACATTGTTGAACGTTTTCGCTGCAATGCATCCTGGGACGCTTGGATCCAGGTTCTATCATTCATGCTGCGCCATTTCAACCAACCTGTGTGGCTCATATTCACTTTGGGTTGACGAGTGGCATGGTCATGGTGTAGGCCGAGCCTTTTTTGCCACTTCATCCGCCTCCGATCAAGCATAAAGACTTGCCCATAAGCATTCCCCACCCTAGAATAACTTAACCTACCCATTCCCCTATCTGAAATAACTGTACCTACCTCAAAAGAAGTGATAAGCAGCGATCAATTTGACTGTTGCTGGCTGCCGTCTCCCGCTTAAGGGCGAATTTCAAACGTTGTCCATCACAGAGACAAATGATCTGGCTCCAGCAGCGTCTAAAGGAGTACCTGTTTGCTCACTTCTAGCTCCAGTGGAGACTGACGGAAAAATGGCCGCTAACAACCTGTGGTCCTTGTTCCGGGTGCGCGTGTCACCATCGAGCCTTAATGACATCATAAAGCCGCTTCAAGTGCAAGACTTGCAGGCTTATATACAGTCTATCTATCTATCTATGTAATGTATCTTACTGCATAGATATATATCTAGCTATATAAATAGATAGTTATATATCAATATAGATATTTTTACAAATATCTAGCTTTACGTATAAATCTAAACTTCTACAGTTATGGTTTTGTAAGGCTGAAAACAGACATCCAGAATTTGTATTATTATCAGCATTATTCTTATAATTCCATTGAGGTTATTCCAGGGGCAGGTAATACACTGCATGAGGCTTTGACCATTTTTTACCATTTTAGGTAAAAAGCTGCATTGACTGCACTTCTGCATTTTCTGCGATATGGTAGGACTGCAAGCAAAGCCTGAGACAAGATATGTCAAATACACTCTATACAGTATGCGAGTTCATTTTCCAAGATAGAAACATTGGTCACACTGAACATTGTTGAACGTTTTCGCTGCAATGCATCCTGGGACGCTTGGATCCAGGTTCTATCATTCATGCTGCGCCATTTCAACCAACCTGTGTGGCTCATATTCACTTTGGGTTGACGAGTGGCATGGTCATGGTGTAGGCCGAGCCTTTTTTGCCACTTCATCCGCCTCCGATCAAGCATAAAGACTTGCCCATAAGCATTCCCCACCCTAGAATAACTTAACCTACCCATTCCCCTATCTGAAATAACTGTACCTACCTCAAAAGAAGTGATAAGCAGCGATCAATTTGACTGTTGCTGGCTGCCGTCTCCCTCTTAAGGGCGAATTTCAAACGTTGTCCATCACAGAGACAAATGATCTGGCTCCAGCAGCGTCTAAAGGAGTACGTGTTTGCTCACTTCTAGCTCCAGTGGAGACTGACGGAAAAATGGCCGCTAACGACCTGTGGTCCTTGTTCCGGGTGCGCGTGTCACCATCGAGCCTTAATGACATCATAAAGCCGCTTCAAGTGCAAGACTTGCAGGCTTATATACAGTCTATCTATCTATCTATGTAATGTATCTTACTGCATAGATATATATCTAGCTATATAAATAGATAGTTATATATCAATATAGATATTTTTACAAATATCTAGCTTTACGTATAAATCTAAACTTCTACAGTTATGGTTTTGTAAGGCTGAAAACAGACATCCAGAATTTGTATTATTATCAGCATTATTCTTATAATTCCATTGAGGTTATTCCAGGGGCAGGTAATACACTGCATGAGGCTTTGACCATTTTTTACCATTTTAGGTAAAAAGCTGCATTGACTGCACTTCTGCATTTTCTGCGATATGGTAGGACTGCAAGCAAAGCCTGAGACAAGATATGTCAAATACACTCTATACAGTATGCGAGTTCATTTTCCAAGATAGAAACATTGGTCACACTGAACATTGTTGAACGTTTTCGCTGCAATGCATCCTGGGACGCTTGGATCCAGGTTCTATCATTCATGCTGCGCCATTTCAACCAACCTGTGTGGCTCATATTCACTTTGGGTTGACGAGTGGCATGGTCATGGTGTAGGCCGAGCCTTTTTTGCCACTTCATCCGCCTCCGATCAAGCATAAAGACTTGCCCATAAGCATTCCCCACCCTAGAATAACTTAACCTACCCATTCCCCTATCTGAAATAACTGTACCTACCTCAAAAGAAGTGATAAGCAGCGATCAATTTGACTGTTGCTGGCTGCGTCTCCCGCTTAAGGGCGAATTTCAAACGTTGTCCATCACAGAGACAAATGATCTGGCTCCAGCAGCGTCTAAAGGAGTACCTGTTTGCTCACTTCTAGCTCCAGTGGAGACTGATGGAAAAATGGCCGCTAACAACCTGTGGACCTTGTTCCGGGTGCGTGTGTCACCATCGAGCCTTAATGACATCATAAAGCCGCTTCAAGTGCAAGACTTGCAGGCTTATATACAGTCTATCTATCTATCTATGTAATGTATCTTACTGCATAGATATATATCTAGCTATATAAATAGATAGTTATATATCAATATAGATATTTTTACAAATATCTAGCTTTACGTATAAATCTAAACTTCTACAGTTATGGTTTTGTAAGGCTGAAAACAGACATCCAGAATTTGTATTATTATCAGCATTATTCTTATAATTCCATTGAGGTTATTCCAGGGGCAGGTAATACACTGCATGAGGCTTTGACCATTTTTTACCATTTTAGGTAAAAAGCTGCATTGACTGCACTTCTGCATTTTCTGCGATATGGTAGGACTGCAAGCAAAGCCTGAGACAAGATATGTCAAATACACTCTATACAGTATGCGAGTTCATTTTCCAAGATAGAAACATTGGTCACACTGAACATTGTTGAACGTTTTCGCTGCAATGCATCCTGGGACGCTTGGATCCAGGTTCTATCATTCATGCTGCGCCATTTCAACCAACCTGTGTGGCTCATATTCACTTTGGGTTGACGAGTGGCATGGTCATGGTGTAGGCCGAGCCTTTTTTGCCACTTCATCCGCCTCCGATCAAGCATAAAGACTTGCCCATAAGCATTCCCCACCCTAGAATAACTTAACCTACCCATTCCCCTATCTGAAATAACTGTACCTACCTCAAAAGAAGTGATAAGCAGCGATCAATTTGACTGTTGCTGGCTGCCGTCTCCCGCTTAAGGGCGAATTTCAAACGTTGTCCATCACAGAGACAAATGATCTGGCTCCAGCAGCGTCTAAAGGAGTACCTGTTTGCTCACTTCTAGCTCCAGTGGAGACTGACGGAAAAATGGCCGCTAACAACCTGTGGTCCTTGTTCCGGGTGCGCGTGTCACCATCGAGCCTTAATGACATCATAAAGCCGCTTCAAGTGCAAGACTTGCAGGCTTATATACAGTCTATCTATCTATCTATGTAATGTATCTTACTGCATAGATATATATCTAGCTATATAAATAGATAGTTATATATCAATATAGATATTTTTACAAATATCTAGCTTTACGTATAAATCTAAACTTCTACAGTTATGGTTTTGTAAGGCTGAAAACAGACATCCAGAATTTGTATTATTATCAGCATTATTCTTATAATTCCATTGAGGTTATTCCAGGGGCAGGTAATACACTGCATGAGGCTTTGACCATTTTTTACCATTTTAGGTAAAAAGCTGCATTGACTGCACTTCTGCATTTTCTGCGATATGGTAGGACTGCAAGCAAAGCCTGAGACAAGATATGTCAAATACACTCTATACAGTATGCGAGTTCATTTTCCAAGATAGAAACATTGGTCACACTGAACATTGTTGAACGTTTTCGCTGCAATGCATCCTGGGACGCTTGGATCCAGGTTCTATCATTCATGCTGCGCCATTTCAACCAACCTGTGTGGCTCATATTCACTTTGGGTTGACGAGTGGCATGGTCATGGTGTAGGCCGAGCCTTTTTTGCCACTTCATCCGCCTCCGATCAAGCATAAAGACTTGCCCATAAGCATTCCCCACCCTAGAATAACTTAACCTACCCATTCCCCTATCTGAAATAACTGTACCTACCTCAAAAGAAGTGATAAGCAGCGATCAATTTGACTGTTGCTGGCTGCCGTCTCCCGCTTAAGGGCGAATTTCAAACGTTGTCCATCACAGAGACAAATGATCTGGCTCCAGCAGCGTCTAAAGGAGTACCTGTTTGCTCACTTCTAGCTCCAGTGGAGACTGACGGAAAAATGGCCGCTAACGACCTGTGGTCCTTGTTCCGGGTGCGCGTGTCACCATCGAGCCTTAATGACATCATAAAGCCGCTTCAAGTGCAAGACTTGCAGGCTTATATACAGTCTATCTATCTATCTATGTAATGTATCTTACTGCATAGATATATATCTAGCTATATAAATAGATAGTTATATATCAATATAGATATTTTTACAAAAATCTAGCTTTACGTATAAATCTAAACTTCTACAGTTATGGTTTTGTAAGGCTGAAAACAGACATCCAGAATTTGTATTATTATCAGCATTATTCTTATAATTGCCATTGAGGTTATTCTAGGGGCAGGTAATAAACTGCATGAGGCTTTGACCAATTTTTACCATTTTAGGTAAAAAGCTGCATTGACTGCACTTCTGCATTTTCTGCGATATGGTAGGACTGCAAGCAAAGCCTGAGACAAGATATGTCAAATACACTCTATACAGTATGCGAGTTCATTTTCCAAGATAGAAACATTGGTCACACTGAACATTGTTGAACGTTTTCGCTGCAATGCATCCTGGGACGCTTGGATCCAGGTTCTATCATTCATGCTGCGCCATTTCAACCAACCTGTGTGGCTCATATTCACTTTGGGTTGACGAGTGGCATGGTCATGGTGTAGGCCGAGCCTTTTTTGCCACTTCATCCGCCTCCGATCAAGCATAAAGACTTGCCCATAAGCATTCCCCACCCTAGAATAACTTAACCTACCCATTCCCCTATCTGAAATAACTGTACCTACCTCAAAAGAAGTGATAAGCAGCGATCAATTTGACTGTTGCTGGCTGCCGTCTCCCTCTTAAGGGCGAATTTCAAACGTTGTCCATCACAGAGACAAATGATCTGGCTCCAGCAGCGTCTAAAGGAGTACGTGTTTGCTCACTTCTAGCTCCAGTGGAGACTGACGGAAAAATGGCCGCTAACGACCTGTGGTCCTTGTTCCGGGTGCGCGTGTCACCATCGAGCCTTAATGACATCATAAAGCCGCTTCAAGTGCAAGACTTGCAGGCTTATATACAGTCTATCTATCTATCTATGTAATGTATCTTACTGCATAGATATATATCTAGCTATATAAATAGATAGTTATATATCAATATAGATATTTTTACAAATATCTAGCTTTACGTATAAATCTAAACTTCTACAGTTATGGTTTTGTAAGGCTGAAAACAGACATCCAGAATTTGTATTATTATCAGCATTATTCTTATAATTCCATTGAGGTTATTCCAGGGGCAGGTAATACACTGCATGAGGCTTTGACCATTTTTTACCATTTTAGGTAAAAAGCTGCATTGACTGCACTTCTGCATTTTCTGCGATATGGTAGGACTGCAAGCAAAGCCTGAGACAAGATATGTCAAATACACTCTATACAGTATGCGAGTTCATTTTCCAAGATAGAAACATTGGTCACACTGAACATTGTTGAACGTTTTCGCTGCAATGCATCCTGGGACGCTTGGATCCAGGTTCTATCATTCATGCTGCGCCATTTCAACCAACCTGTGTGGCTCATATTCACTTTGGGTTGACGAGTGGCATGGTCATGGTGTAGGCCGAGCCTTTTTTGCCACTTCATCCGCCTCCGATCAAGCATAAAGACTTGCCCATAAGCATTCCCCACCCTAGAATAACTTAACCTACCCATTCCCCTATCTGAAATAACTGTACCTACCTCAAAAGAAGTGATAAGCAGCGATCAATTTGACTGTTGCTGGCTGCCGTCTCCCTCTTAAGGGCGAATTTCAAACGTTGTCCATCACAGAGACAAATGATCTGGCTCCAGCAGCGTCTAAAGGAGTACGTGTTTGCTCACTTCTAGCTCCAGTGGAGACTGACGGAAAAATGGCCGCTAACGACCTGTGGTCCTTGTTCCGGGTGCGCGTGTCACCATCGAGCCTTAATGACATCATAAAGCCGCTTCAAGTGCAAGACTTGCAGGCTTATATACAGTCTATCTATCTATCTATGTAATGTATCTTACTGCATAGATATATATCTAGCTATATAAATAGATAGTTATATATCAATATAGATATTTTTACAAATATCTAGCTTTACGTATAAATCTAAACTTCTACAGTTATGGTTTTGTAAGGCTGAAAACAGACATCCAGAATTTGTATTATTATCAGCATTATTCTTATAATTCCATTGAGGTTATTCCAGGGGCAGGTAATACACTGCATGAGGCTTTGACCATTTTTTACCATTTTAGGTAAAAAGCTGCATTGACTGCACTTCTGCATTTTCTGCGATATGGTAGGACTGCAAGCAAAGCCTGAGACAAGATATGTCAAATACACTCTATACAGTATGCGAGTTCATTTTCCAAGATAGAAACATTGGTCACACTGAACATTGTTGAACGTTTTCGCTGCAATGCATCCTGGGACGCTTGGATCCAGGTTCTATCATTCATGCTGCGCCATTTCAACCAACCTGTGTGGCTCATATTCACTTTGGGTTGACGAGTGGCATGGTCATGGTGTAGGCCGAGCCTTTTTTGCCACTTCATCCGCCTCCGATCAAGCATAAAGACTTGCCCATAAGCATTCCCCACCCTAGAATAACTTAACCTACCCATTCCCCTATCTGAAATAACTGTACCTACCTCAAAAGAAGTGATAAGCAGCGATCAATTTGACTGTTGCTGGCTGCCGTCTCCCGCTTAAGGGCGAATTTCAAACGTTGTCCATCACAGAGACAAATGATCTGGCTCCAGCAGCGTCTAAAGGAGTACCTGTTTGCTCACTTCTAGCTCCAGTGGAGACTGATGGAAAAATGGCCGCTAACAACCTGTGGACCTTGTTCCGGGTGCGTGTGTCACCATCGAGCCTTAATGACATCATAAAGCCGCTTCAAGTGCAAGACTTGCAGGCTTATATACAGTCTATCTATCTATCTATGTAATGTATCTTACTGCATAGATATATATCTAGCTATATAAATAGATAGTTATATATCAATATAGATATTTTTACAAATATCTAGCTTTACGTATAAATCTAAACTTCTACAGTTATGGTTTTGTAAGGCTGAAAACAGACATCCAGAATTTGTATTATTATCAGCATTATTCTTATAATTCCATTGAGGTTATTCCAGGGGCAGGTAATACACTGCATGAGGCTTTGACCATTTTTTACCATTTTAGGTAAAAAGCTGCATTGACTGCACTTCTGCATTTTCTGCGATATGGTAGGACTGCAAGCAAAGCCTGAGACAAGATATGTCAAATACACTCTATACAGTATGCGAGTTCATTTTCCAAGATAGAAACATTGGTCACACTGAACATTGTTGAACGTTTTCGCTGCAATGCATCCTGGGACGCTTGGATCCAGGTTCTATCATTCATGCTGCGCCATTTCAACCAACCTGTGTGGCTCATATTCACTTTGGGTTGACGAGTGGCATGGTCATGGTGTAGGCCGAGCCTTTTTTGCCACTTCATCCGCCTCCGATCAAGCATAAAGACTTGCCCATAAGCATTCCCCACCCTAGAATAACTTAACCTACCCATTCCCCTATCTGAAATAACTGTACCTACCTCAAAAGAAGTGATAAGCAGCGATCAATTTGACTGTTGCTGGCTGCCGTCTCCCGCTTAAGGGCGAATTTCAAACGTTGTCCATCACAGAGACAAATGATCTGGCTCCAGCAGCGTCTAAAGGAGTACCTGTTTGCTCACTTCTAGCTCCAGTGGAGACTGACGGAAAAATGGCCGCTAACAACCTGTGGTCCTTGTTCCGGGTGCGCGTGTCACCATCGAGCCTTAATGACATCATAAAGCCGCTTCAAGTGCAAGACTTGCAGGCTTATATACAGTCTATCTATCTATCTATGTAATGTATCTTACTGCATAGATATATATCTAGCTATATAAATAGATAGTTATATATCAATATAGATATTTTTACAAATATCTAGCTTTACGTATAAATCTAAACTTCTACAGTTATGGTTTTGTAAGGCTGAAAACAGACATCCAGAATTTGTATTATTATCAGCATTATTCTTATAATTCCATTGAGGTTATTCCAGGGGCAGGTAATACACTGCATGAGGCTTTGACCATTTTTTACCATTTTAGGTAAAAAGCTGCATTGACTGCACTTCTGCATTTTCTGCGATATGGTAGGACTGCAAGCAAAGCCTGAGACAAGATATGTCAAATACACTCTATACAGTATGCGAGTTCATTTTCCAAGATAGAAACATTGGTCACACTGAACATTGTTGAACGTTTTCGCTGCAATGCATCCTGGGACGCTTGGATCCAGGTTCTATCATTCATGCTGCGCCATTTCAACCAACCTGTGTGGCTCATATTCACTTTGGGTTGACGAGTGGCATGGTCATGGTGTAGGCCGAGCCTTTTTTGCCACTTCATCCGCCTCCGATCAAGCATAAAGACTTGCCCATAAGCATTCCCCACCCTAGAATAACTTAACCTACCCATTCCCCTATCTGAAATAACTGTACCTACCTCAAAAGAAGTGATAAGCAGCGATCAATTTGACTGTTGCTGGCTGCCGTCTCCCGCTTAAGGGCGAATTTCAAACGTTGTCCATCACAGAGACAAATGATCTGGCTCCAGCAGCGTCTAAAGGAGTACCTGTTTGCTCACTTCTAGCTCCAGTGGAGACTGACGGAAAAATGGCCGCTAACGACCTGTGGTCCTTGTTCCGGGTGCGCGTGTCACCATCGAGCCTTAATGACATCATAAAGCCGCTTCAAGTGCAAGACTTGCAGGCTTATATACAGTCTATCTATCTATCTATGTAATGTATCTTACTGCATAGATATATATCTAGCTATATAAATAGATAGTTATATATCAATATAGATATTTTTACAAAAATCTAGCTTTACGTATAAATCTAAACTTCTACAGTTATGGTTTTGTAAGGCTGAAAACAGACATCCAGAATTTGTATTATTATCAGCATTATTCTTATAATTGCCATTGAGGTTATTCTAGGGGCAGGTAATAAACTGCATGAGGCTTTGACCAATTTTTACCATTTTAGGTAAAAAGCTGCATTGACTGCACTTCTGCATTTTCTGCGATATGGTAGGACTGCAAGCAAAGCCTGAGACAAGATATGTCAAATACACTCTATACAGTATGCGAGTTCATTTTCCAAGATAGAAACATTGGTCACACTGAACATTGTTGAACGTTTTCGCTGCAATGCATCCTGGGACGCTTGGATCCAGGTTCTATCATTCATGCTGCGCCATTTCAACCAACCTGTGTGGCTCATATTCACTTTGGGTTGACGAGTGGCATGGTCATGGTGTAGGCCGAGCCTTTTTTGCCACTTCATCCGCCTCCGATCAAGCATAAAGACTTGCCCATAAGCATTCCCCACCCTAGAATAACTTAACCTACCCATTCCCCTATCTGAAATAACTGTACCTACCTCAAAAGAAGTGATAAGCAGCGATCAATTTGACTGTTGCTGGCTGCCGTCTCCCTCTTAAGGGCGAATTTCAAACGTTGTCCATCACAGAGACAAATGATCTGGCTCCAGCAGCGTCTAAAGGAGTACGTGTTTGCTCACTTCTAGCTCCAGTGGAGACTGACGGAAAAATGGCCGCTAACGACCTGTGGTCCTTGTTCCGGGTGCGCGTGTCACCATCGAGCCTTAATGACATCATAAAGCCGCTTCAAGTGCAAGACTTGCAGGCTTATATACAGTCTATCTATCTATCTATGTAATGTATCTTACTGCATAGATATATATCTAGCTATATAAATAGATAGTTATATATCAATATAGATATTTTTACAAATATCTAGCTTTACGTATAAATCTAAACTTCTACAGTTATGGTTTTGTAAGGCTGAAAACAGACATCCAGAATTTGTATTATTATCAGCATTATTCTTATAATTCCATTGAGGTTATTCCAGGGGCAGGTAATACACTGCATGAGGCTTTGACCATTTTTTACCATTTTAGGTAAAAAGCTGCATTGACTGCACTTCTGCATTTTCTGCGATATGGTAGGACTGCAAGCAAAGCCTGAGACAAGATATGTCAAATACACTCTATACAGTATGCGAGTTCATTTTCCAAGATAGAAACATTGGTCACACTGAACATTGTTGAACGTTTTCGCTGCAATGCATCCTGGGACGCTTGGATCCAGGTTCTATCATTCATGCTGCGCCATTTCAACCAACCTGTGTGGCTCATATTCACTTTGGGTTGACGAGTGGCATGGTCATGGTGTAGGCCGAGCCTTTTTTGCCACTTCATCCGCCTCCGATCAAGCATAAAGACTTGCCCATAAGCATTCCCCACCCTAGAATAACTTAACCTACCCATTCCCCTATCTGAAATAACTGTACCTACCTCAAAAGAAGTGATAAGCAGCGATCAATTTGACTGTTGCTGGCTGCCGTCTCCCGCTTAAGGGCGAATTTCAAACGTTGTCCATCACAGAGACAAATGATCTGGCTCCAGCAGCGTCTAAAGGAGTACCTGTTTGCTCACTTCTAGCTCCAGTGGAGACTGACGGAAAAATGGCCGCTAACAACCTGTGGTCCTTGTTCCGGGTGCGCGTGTCACCATCGAGCCTTAATGACATCATAAAGCCGCTTCAAGTGCAAGACTTGCAGGCTTATATACAGTCTATCTATCTATCTATGTAATGTATCTTACTGCATAGATATATATCTAGCTATATAAATAGATAGTTATATATCAATATAGATATTTTTACAAATATCTAGCTTTACGTATAAATCTAAACTTCTACAGTTATGGTTTTGTAAGGCTGAAAACAGACATCCAGAATTTGTATTATTATCAGCATTATTCTTATAATTCCATTGAGGTTATTCCAGGGGCAGGTAATACACTGCATGAGGCTTTGACCATTTTTTACCATTTTAGGTAAAAAGCTGCATTGACTGCACTTCTGCATTTTCTGCGATATGGTAGGACTGCAAGCAAAGCCTGAGACAAGATATGTCAAATACACTCTATACAGTATGCGAGTTCATTTTCCAAGATAGAAACATTGGTCACACTGAACATTGTTGAACGTTTTCGCTGCAATGCATCCTGGGACGCTTGGATCCAGGTTCTATCATTCATGCTGCGCCATTTCAACCAACCTGTGTGGCTCATATTCACTTTGGGTTGACGAGTGGCATGGTCATGGTGTAGGCCGAGCCTTTTTTGCCACTTCATCCGCCTCCGATCAAGCATAAAGACTTGCCCATAAGCATTCCCCACCCTAGAATAACTTAACCTACCCATTCCCCTATCTGAAATAACTGTACCTACCTCAAAAGAAGTGATAAGCAGCGATCAATTTGACTGTTGCTGGCTGCCGTCTCCCGCTTAAGGGCGAATTTCAAACGTTGTCCATCACAGAGACAAATGATCTGGCTCCAGCAGCGTCTAAAGGAGTACCTGTTTGCTCACTTCTAGCTCCAGTGGAGACTGACGGAAAAATGGCCGCTAACGACCTGTGGTCCTTGTTCCGGGTGCGCGTGTCACCATCGAGCCTTAATGACATCATAAAGCCGCTTCAAGTGCAAGACTTGCAGGCTTATATACAGTCTATCTATCTATCTATGTAATGTATCTTACTGCATAGATATATATCTAGCTATATAAATAGATAGTTATATATCAATATAGATATTTTTACAAAAATCTAGCTTTACGTATAAATCTAAACTTCTACAGTTATGGTTTTGTAAGGCTGAAAACAGACATCCAGAATTTGTATTATTATCAGCATTATTCTTATAATTCCATTGAGGTTATTCCAGGGGCAGGTAATACACTGCATGAGGCTTTGACCATTTTTTACCATTTTAGGTAAAAAGCTGCATTGACTGCACTTCTGCATTTTCTGCGATATGGTAGGACTGCAAGCAAAGCCTGAGACAAGATATGTCAAATACACTCTATACAGTATGCGAGTTCATTTTCCAAGATAGAAACATTGGTCACACTGAACATTGTTGAACGTTTTCGCTGCAATGCATCCTGGGACGCTTGGATCCAGGTTCTATCATTCATGCTGCGCCATTTCAACCAACCTGTGTGGCTCATATTCACTTTGGGTTGACGAGTGGCATGGTCATGGTGTAGGCCGAGCCTTTTTTGCCACTTCATCCGCCTCCGATCAAGCATAAAGACTTGCCCATAAGCATTCCCCACCCTAGAATAACTTAACCTACCCATTCCCCTATCTGAAATAACTGTACCTACCTCAAAAGAAGTGATAAGCAGCGATCAATTTGACTGTTGCTGGCTGCCGTCTCCCGCTTAAGGGCGAATTTCAAACGTTGTCCATCACAGAGACAAATGATCTGGCTCCAGCAGCGTCTAAAGGAGTACCTGTTTGCTCACTTCTAGCTCCAGTGGAGACTGACGGAAAAATGGCCGCTAACAACCTGTGGTCCTTGTTCCGGGTGCGCGTGTCACCATCGAGCCTTAATGACATCATAAAGCCGCTTCAAGTGCAAGACTTGCAGGCTTATATACAGTCTATCTATCTATCTATGTAATGTATCTTACTGCATAGATATATATCTAGCTATATAAATAGATAGTTATATATCAATATAGATATTTTTACAAATATCTAGCTTTACGTATAAATCTAAACTTCTACAGTTATGGTTTTGTAAGGCTGAAAACAGACATCCAGAATTTGTATTATTATCAGCATTATTCTTATAATTCCATTGAGGTTATTCCAGGGGCAGGTAATACACTGCATGAGGCTTTGACCATTTTTTACCATTTTAGGTAAAAAGCTGCATTGACTGCACTTCTGCATTTTCTGCGATATGGTAGGACTGCAAGCAAAGCCTGAGACAAGATATGTCAAATACACTCTATACAGTATGCGAGTTCATTTTCCAAGATAGAAACATTGGTCACACTGAACATTGTTGAACGTTTTCGCTGCAATGCATCCTGGGACGCTTGGATCCAGGTTCTATCATTCATGCTGCGCCATTTCAACCAACCTGTGTGGCTCATATTCACTTTGGGTTGACGAGTGGCATGGTCATGGTGTAGGCCGAGCCTTTTTTGCCACTTCATCCGCCTCCGATCAAGCATAAAGACTTGCCCATAAGCATTCCCCACCCTAGAATAACTTAACCTACCCATTCCCCTATCTGAAATAACTGTACCTACCTCAAAAGAAGTGATAAGCAGCGATCAATTTGACTGTTGCTGGCTGCCGTCTCCCGCTTAAGGGCGAATTTCAAACGTTGTCCATCACAGAGACAAATGATCTGGCTCCAGCAGCGTCTAAAGGAGTACCTGTTTGCTCACTTCTAGCTCCAGTGGAGACTGACGGAAAAATGGCCGCTAACGACCTGTGGTCCTTGTTCCGGGTGCGCGTGTCACCATCGAGCCTTAATGACATCATAAAGCCGCTTCAAGTGCAAGACTTGCAGGCTTATATACAGTCTATCTATCTATCTATGTAATGTATCTTACTGCATAGATATATATCTAGCTATATAATGTATCTTACTGCATAGATATATATCTAGCTATATAAATAGATAGTTATATATCAATATAGATATTTTTACAAATATCTAGCTTTACGTATAAATCTAAACTTCTACAGTTATGGTTTTGTAAGGCTGAAAACAGACATCCAGAATTTGTATTATTATCAGCATTATTCTTATAATTGCCATTGAGGTTATTCTAGGGGCAGGTAATAAACTGCATGAGGCTTTGACCAATTTTTACCATTTTAGGTAAAAAGCTGCATTGACTGCACTTCTGCATTTTCTGCGATATGGTAGGACTGCAAGCAAAGCCTGAGACAAGATATGTCAAATACACTCTATACAGTATGCGAGTTCATTTTCCAAGATAGAAACATTGGTCACACTGAACATTGTTGAACGTTTTCGCTGCAATGCATCCTGGGACGCTTGGATCCAGGTTCTATCATTCATGCTGCGCCATTTCAACCAACCTGTGTGGCTCATATTCACTTTGGGTTGACGAGTGGCATGGTCATGGTGTAGGCCGAGCCTTTTTTGCCACTTCATCCGCCTCCGATCAAGCATAAAGACTTGCCCATAAGCATTCCCCACCCTAGAATAACTTAACCTACCCATTCCCCTATCTGAAATAACTGTACCTACCTCAAAAGAAGTGATAAGCAGCGATCAATTTGACTGTTGCTGGCTGCCGTCTCCCTCTTAAGGGCGAATTTCAAACGTTGTCCATCACAGAGACAAATGATCTGGCTCCAGCAGCGTCTAAAGGAGTACGTGTTTGCTCACTTCTAGCTCCAGTGGAGACTGACGGAAAAATGGCCGCTAACGACCTGTGGTCCTTGTTCCGGGTGCGCGTGTCACCATTGAGCCTTAATGACATCATAAAGCCGCTTCAAGTGCAAGACTTGCAGGCTTATATACAGTCTATCTATCTATCTATGTAATGTATCTTACTGCATAGATATATATCTAGCTATATAAATAGATAGTTATATATCAATATAGATATTTTTACAAATATCTAGCTTTACGTATAAATCTAAACTTCTACAGTTATGGTTTTGTAAGGCTGAAAACAGACATCCAGAATTTGTATTATTATCAGCATTATTCTTATAATTGCCATTGAGGTTATTCTAGGGGCAGGTAATAAACTGCATGAGGCTTTGACCAATTTTTACCATTTTAGGTAAAAAGCTGCATTGACTGCACTTCTGCATTTTCTGCGATATGGTAGGACTGCAAGCAAAGCCTGAGACAAGATATGTCAAATACACTCTATACAGTATGCGAGTTCATTTTCCAAGATAGAAACATTGGTCACACTGAACATTGTTGAACGTTTTCGCTGCAATGCATCCTGGGACGCTTGGATCCAGGTTCTATCATTCATGCTGCGCCATTTCAACCAACCTGTGTGGCTCATATTCACTTTGGGTTGACGAGTGGCATGGTCATGGTGTAGGCCGAGCCTTTTTTGCCACTTCATCCGCCTCCGATCAAGCATAAAGACTTGCCCATAAGCATTCCCCACCCTAGAATAACTTAACCTACCCATTCCCCTATCTGAAATAACTGTACCTACCTCAAAAGAAGTGATAAGCAGCGATCAATTTGACTGTTGCTGGCTGCCGTCTCCCTCTTAAGGGCGAATTTCAAACGTTGTCCATCACAGAGACAAATGATCTGGCTCCAGCAGCGTCTAAAGGAGTACGTGTTTGCTCACTTCTAGCTCCAGTGGAGACTGACGGAAAAATGGCCGCTAACGACCTGTGGTCCTTGTTCCGGGTGCGCGTGTCACCATCGAGCCTTAATGACATCATAAAGCCGCTTCAAGTGCAAGACTTGCAGGCTTATATACAGTCTATCTATCTATCTATGTAATGTATCTTACTGCATAGATATATATCTAGCTATATAAATAGATAGTTATATATCAATATAGATATTTTTACAAATATCTAGCTTTACGTATAAATCTAAACTTCTACAGTTATGGTTTTGTAAGGCTGAAAACAGACATCCAGAATTTGTATTATTATCAGCATTATTCTTATAATTCCATTGAGGTTATTCCAGGGGCAGGTAATACACTGCATGAGGCTTTGACCATTTTTTACCATTTTAGGTAAAAAGCTGCATTGACTGCACTTCTGCATTTTCTGCGATATGGTAGGACTGCAAGCAAAGCCTGAGACAAGATACGTCAAATACACTCTATACAGTATGCGAGTTCATTTTCCAAGATAGAAACATTGGTCACACTGAACATTGTTGAACGTTTTCGCTGCAATGCATCCTGGGACGCTTGGATCCAGGTTCTATCATTCATGCTGCGCCATTTCAACCAACCTGTGTGGCTCATATTCACTTTGGGTTGACGAGTGGCATGGTCATGGTGTAGGCCGAGCCTTTTTTGCCACTTCATCCGCCTCCGATCAAGCATAAAGACTTGCCCATAAGCATTCCCCACCCTAGAATAACTTAACCTACCCATTCCCCTATCTGAAATAACTGTACCTACCTCAAAAGAAGTGATAAGCAGCGATCAATTTGACTGTTGCTGGCTGCCGTCTCCCGCTTAAGGGCGAATTTCAAACGTTGTCCATCACAGAGACAAATGATCTGGCTCCAGCAGCGTCTAAAGGAGTACCTGTTTGCTCACTTCTAGCTCCAGTGGAGACTGACGGAAAAATGGCCGCTAACAACCTGTGGTCCTTGTTCCGGGTGCGCGTGTCACCATCGAGCCTTAATGACATCATAAAGCCGCTTCAAGTGCAAGACTTGCAGGCTTATATACAGTCTATCTATCTATCTATGTAATGTATCTTACTGCATAGATATATATCTAGCTATATAAATAGATAGTTATATATCAATATAGATATTTTTACAAAAATCTAGCTTTACGTATAAATCTAAACTTCTACAGTTATGGTTTTGTAAGGCTGAAAACAGACATCCAGAATTTGTATTATTATCAGCATTATTCTTATAATTGCCATTGAGGTTATTCTAGGGGCAGGTAATAAACTGCATGAGGCTTTGACCAATTTTTACCATTTTAGGTAAAAAGCTGCATTGACTGCACTTCTGCATTTTCTGCGATATGGTAGGACTGCAAGCAAAGCCTGAGACAAGATATGTCAAATACACTCTATACAGTATGCGAGTTCATTTTCCAAGATAGAAACATTGGTCACACTGAACATTGTTGAACGTTTTCGCTGCAATGCATCCTGGGACGCTTGGATCCAGGTTCTATCATTCATGCTGCGCCATTTCAACCAACCTGTGTGGCTCATATTCACTTTGGGTTGACGAGTGGCATGGTCATGGTGTAGGCCGAGCCTTTTTTGCCACTTCATCCGCCTCCGATCAAGCATAAAGACTTGCCCATAAGCATTCCCCACCCTAGAATAACTTAACCTACCCATTCCCCTATCTGAAATAACTGTACCTACCTCAAAAGAAGTGATAAGCAGCGATCAATTTGACTGTTGCTGGCTGCCGTCTCCCTCTTAAGGGCGAATTTCAAACGTTGTCCATCACAGAGACAAATGATCTGGCTCCAGCAGCGTCTAAAGGAGTACGTGTTTGCTCACTTCTAGCTCCAGTGGAGACTGACGGAAAAATGGCCGCTAACGACCTGTGGTCCTTGTTCCGGGTGCGCGTGTCACCATTGAGCCTTAATGACATCATAAAGCCGCTTCAAGTGCAAGACTTGCAGGCTTATATACAGTCTATCTATCTATCTATGTAATGTATCTTACTGCATAGATATATATCTAGCTATATAAATAGATAGTTATATATCAATATAGATATTTTTACAAATATCTAGCTTTACGTATAAATCTAAACTTCTACAGTTATGGTTTTGTAAGGCTGAAAACAGACATCCAGAATTTGTATTATTATCAGCATTATTCTTATAATTCCATTGAGGTTATTCCAGGGGCAGGTAATACACTGCATGAGGCTTTGACCATTTTTTACCATTTTAGGTAAAAAGCTGCATTGACTGCACTTCTGCATTTTCTGCGATATGGTAGGACTGCAAGCAAAGCCTGAGACAAGATATGTCAAATACACTCTATACAGTATGCGAGTTCATTTTCCAAGATAGAAACATTGGTCACACTGAACATTGTTGAACGTTTTCGCTGCAATGCATCCTGGGACGCTTGGATCCAGGTTCTATCATTCATGCTGCGCCATTTCAACCAACCTGTGTGGCTCATATTCACTTTGGGTTGACGAGTGGCATGGTCATGGTGTAGGCCGAGCCTTTTTTGCCACTTCATCCGCCTCCGATCAAGCATAAAGACTTGCCCATAAGCATTCCCCACCCTAGAATAACTTAACCTACCCATTCCCCTATCTGAAATAACTGTACCTACCTCAAAAGAAGTGATAAGCAGCGATCAATTTGACTGTTGCTGGCTGCCGTCTCCCGCTTAAGGGCGAATTTCAAACGTTGTCCATCACAGAGACAAATGATCTGGCTCCAGCAGCGTCTAAAGGAGTACCTGTTTGCTCACTTCTAGCTCCAGTGGAGACTGACGGAAAAATGGCCGCTAACGACCTGTGGTCCTTGTTCCGGGTGCGCGTGTCACCATCGAGCCTTAATGACATCATAAAGCCGCTTCAAGTGCAAGACTTGCAGGCTTATATACAGTCTATCTATCTATCTATGTAATGTATCTTACTGCATAGATATATATCTAGCTATATAAATAGATAGTTATATATCAATATAGATATTTTTACAAATATCTAGCTTTACGTATAAATCTAAACTTCTACAGTTATGGTTTTGTAAGGCTGAAAACAGACATCCAGAATTTGTATTATTATCAGCATTATTCTTATAATTCCATTGAGGTTATTCCAGGGGCAGGTAATACACTGCATGAGGCTTTGACCATTTTTTACCATTTTAGGTAAAAAGCTGCATTGACTGCACTTCTGCATTTTCTGCGATATGGTAGGACTGCAAGCAAAGCCTGAGACAAGATATGTCAAATACACTCTATACAGTATGCGAGTTCATTTTCCAAGATAGAAACATTGGTCACACTGAACATTGTTGAACGTTTTCGCTGCAATGCATCCTGGGACGCTTGGATCCAGGTTCTATCATTCATGCTGCGCCATTTCAACCAACCTGTGTGGCTCATATTCACTTTGGGTTGACGAGTGGCATGGTCATGGTGTAGGCCGAGCCTTTTTTGCCACTTCATCCGCCTCCGATCAAGCATAAAGACTTGCCCATAAGCATTCCCCACCCTAGAATAACTTAACCTACCCATTCCCCTATCTGAAATAACTGTACCTACCTCAAAAGAAGTGATAAGCAGCGATCAATTTGACTGTTGCTGGCTGCCGTCTCCCGCTTAAGGGCGAATTTCAAACGTTGTCCATCACAGAGACAAATGATCTGGCTCCAGCAGCGTCTAAAGGAGTACCTGTTTGCTCACTTCTAGCTCCAGTGGAGACTGACGGAAAAATGGCCGCTAACAACCTGTGGTCCTTGTTCCGGGTGCGCGTGTCACCATCGAGCCTTAATGACATCATAAAGCCGCTTCAAGTGCAAGACTTGCAGGCTTATATACAGTCTATCTATCTATCTATGTAATGTATCTTACTGCATAGATATATATCTAGCTATATAAATAGATAGTTATATATCAATATAGATATTTTTACAAATATCTAGCTTTACGTATAAATCTAAACTTCTACAGTTATGGTTTTGTAAGGCTGAAAACAGACATCCAGAATTTGTATTATTATCAGCATTATTCTTATAATTCCATTGAGGTTATTCCAGGGGCAGGTAATACACTGCATGAGGCTTTGACCATTTTTTACCATTTTAGGTAAAAAGCTGCATTGACTGCACTTCTGCATTTTCTGCGATATGGTAGGACTGCAAGCAAAGCCTGAGACAAGATATGTCAAATACACTCTATACAGTATGCGAGTTCATTTTCCAAGATAGAAACATTGGTCACACTGAACATTGTTGAACGTTTTCGCTGCAATGCATCCTGGGACGCTTGGATCCAGGTTCTATCATTCATGCTGCGCCATTTCAACCAACCTGTGTGGCTCATATTCACTTTGGGTTGACGAGTGGCATGGTCATGGTGTAGGCCGAGCCTTTTTTGCCACTTCATCCGCCTCCGATCAAGCATAAAGACTTGCCCATAAGCATTCCCCACCCTAGAATAACTTAACCTACCCATTCCCCTATCTGAAATAACTGTACCTACCTCAAAAGAAGTGATAAGCAGCGATCAATTTGACTGTTGCTGGCTGCCGTCTCCCGCTTAAGGGCGAATTTCAAACGTTGTCCATCACAGAGACAAATGATCTGGCTCCAGCAGCGTCTAAAGGAGTACCTGTTTGCTCACTTCTAGCTCCAGTGGAGACTGACGGAAAAATGGCCGCTAACAACCTGTGGTCCTTGTTCCGGGTGCGCGTGTCACCATCGAGCCTTAATGACATCATAAAGCCGCTTCAAGTGCAAGACTTGCAGGCTTATATACAGTCTATCTATCTATCTATGTAATGTATCTTACTGCATAGATATATATCTAGCTATATAAATAGATAGTTATATATCAATATAGATATTTTTACAAATATCTAGCTTTACGTATAAATCTAAACTTCTACAGTTATGGTTTTGTAAGGCTGAAAACAGACATCCAGAATTTGTATTATTATCAGCATTATTCTTATAATTCCATTGAGGTTATTCCAGGGGCAGGTAATACACTGCATGAGGCTTTGACCATTTTTTACCATTTTAGGTAAAAAGCTGCATTGACTGCACTTCTGCATTTTCTGCGATATGGTAGGACTGCAAGCAAAGCCTGAGACAAGATATGTCAAATACACTCTATACAGTATGCGAGTTCATTTTCCAAGATAGAAACATTGGTCACACTGAACATTGTTGAACGTTTTCGCTGCAATGCATCCTGGGACGCTTGGATCCAGGTTCTATCATTCATGCTGCGCCATTTCAACCAACCTGTGTGGCTCATATTCACTTTGGGTTGACGAGTGGCATGGTCATGGTGTAGGCCGAGCCTTTTTTGCCACTTCATCCGCCTCCGATCAAGCATAAAGACTTGCCCATAAGCATTCCCCACCCTAGAATAACTTAACCTACCCATTCCCCTATCTGAAATAACTGTACCTACCTCAAAAGAAGTGATAAGCAGCGATCAATTTGACTGTTGCTGGCTGCCGTCTCCCGCTTAAGGGCGAATTTCAAACGTTGTCCATCACAGAGACAAATGATCTGGCTCCAGCAGCGTCTAAAGGAGTACCTGTTTGCTCACTTCTAGCTCCAGTGGAGACTGACGGAAAAATGGCCGCTAACAACCTGTGGTCCTTGTTCCGGGTGCGCGTGTCACCATCGAGCCTTAATGACATCATAAAGCCGCTTCAAGTGCAAGACTTGCAGGCTTATATACAGTCTATCTATCTATCTATGTAATGTATCTTACTGCATAGATATATATCTAGCTATATAAATAGATAGTTATATATCAATATAGATATTTTTACAAATATCTAGCTTTACGTATAAATCTAAACTTCTACAGTTATGGTTTTGTAAGGCTGAAAACAGACATCCAGAATTTGTATTATTATCAGCATTATTCTTATAATTCCATTGAGGTTATTCCAGGGGCAGGTAATACACTGCATGAGGCTTTGACCATTTTTTACCATTTTAGGTAAAAAGCTGCATTGACTGCACTTCTGCATTTTCTGCGATATGGTAGGACTGCAAGCAAAGCCTGAGACAAGATATGTCAAATACACTCTATACAGTATGCGAGTTCATTTTCCAAGATAGAAACATTGGTCACACTGAACATTGTTGAACGTTTTCGCTGCAATGCATCCTGGGACGCTTGGATCCAGGTTCTATCATTCATGCTGCGCCATTTCAACCAACCTGTGTGGCTCATATTCACTTTGGGTTGACGAGTGGCATGGTCATGGTGTAGGCCGAGCCTTTTTTGCCACTTCATCCGCCTCCGATCAAGCATAAAGACTTGCCCATAAGCATTCCCCACCCTAGAATAACTTAACCTACCCATTCCCCTATCTGAAATAACTGTACCTACCTCAAAAGAAGTGATAAGCAGCGATCAATTTGACTGTTGCTGGCTGCCGTCTCCCGCTTAAGGGCGAATTTCAAACGTTGTCCATCACAGAGACAAATGATCTGGCTCCAGCAGCGTCTAAAGGAGTACCTGTTTGCTCACTTCTAGCTCCAGTGGAGACTGACGGAAAAATGGCCGCTAACAACCTGTGGTCCTTGTTCCGGGTGCGCGTGTCACCATCGAGCCTTAATGACATCATAAAGCCGCTTCAAGTGCAAGACTTGCAGGCTTATATACAGTCTATCTATCTATCTATCTATCTATCTATGTAATGTATCTTACTGCATAGATATATATCTAGCTATATAAATAGATAGTTATATATCAATATAGATATTTTTACAAATATCTAGCTTTACGTATAAATCTAAACTTCTACAGTTATGGTTTTGTAAGGCTGAAAACAGACATCCAGAATTTGTATTATTATCAGCATTATTCTTATAATTGCCATTGAGGTTATTCTAGGGGCAGGTAATAAACTGCATGAGGCTTTGACCAATTTTTACCATTTTAGGTAAAAAGCTGCATTGACTGCACTTCTGCATTTTCTGCGATATGGTAGGACTGCAAGCAAAGCCTGAGACAAGATATGTCAAATACACTCTATACAGTATGCGAGTTCATTTTCCAAGATAGAAACATTGGTCACACTGAACATTGTTGAACGTTTTCGCTGCAATGCATCCTGGGACGCTTGGATCCAGGTTCTATCATTCATGCTGCGCCATTTCAACCAACCTGTGTGGCTCATATTCACTTTGGGTTGACGAGTGGCATGGTCATGGTGTAGGCCGAGCCTTTTTTGCCACTTCATCCGCCTCCGATCAAGCATAAAGACTTGCCCATAAGCATTCCCCACCCTAGAATAACTTAACCTACCCATTCCCCTATCTGAAATAACTGTACCTACCTCAAAAGAAGTGATAAGCAGCGATCAATTTGACTGTTGCTGGCTGCCGTCTCCCGCTTAAGGGCGAATTTCAAACGTTGTCCATCACAGAGACAAATGATCTGGCTCCAGCAGCGTCTAAAGGAGTACCTGTTTGCTCACTTCTAGCTCCAGTGGAGACTGACGGAAAAATGGCCGCTAACAACCTGTGGTCCTTGTTCCGGGTGCGCGTGTCACCATCGAGCCTTAATGACATCATAAAGCCGCTTCAAGTGCAAGACTTGCAGGCTTATATACAGTCTATCTATCTATCTATGTAATGTATCTTACTGCATAGATATATATCTAGCTATATAAATAGATAGTTATATATCAATATAGATATTTTTACAAATATCTAGCTTTACGTATAAATCTAAACTTCTACAGTTATGGTTTTGTAAGGCTGAAAACAGACATCCAGAATTTGTATTATTATCAGCATTATTCTTATAATTCCATTGAGGTTATTCCAGGGGCAGGTAATACACTGCATGAGGCTTTGACCATTTTTTACCATTTTAGGTAAAAAGCTGCATTGACTGCACTTCTGCATTTTCTGCGATATGGTAGGACTGCAAGCAAAGCCTGAGACAAGATATGTCAAATACACTCTATACAGTATGCGAGTTCATTTTCCAAGATAGAAACATTGGTCACACTGAACATTGTTGAACGTTTTCGCTGCAATGCATCCTGGGACGCTTGGATCCAGGTTCTATCATTCATGCTGCGCCATTTCAACCAACCTGTGTGGCTCATATTCACTTTGGGTTGACGAGTGGCATGGTCATGGTGTAGGCCGAGCCTTTTTTGCCACTTCATCCGCCTCCGATCAAGCATAAAGACTTGCCCATAAGCATTCCCCACCCTAGAATAACTTAACCTACCCATTCCCCTATCTGAAATAACTGTACCTACCTCAAAAGAAGTGATAAGCAGCGATCAATTTGACTGTTGCTGGCTGCCGTCTCCCGCTTAAGGGCGAATTTCAAACGTTGTCCATCACAGAGACAAATGATCTGGCTCCAGCAGCGTCTAAAGGAGTACCTGTTTGCTCACTTCTAGCTCCAGTGGAGACTGACGGAAAAATGGCCGCTAACGACCTGTGGTCCTTGTTCCGGGTGCGCGTGTCACCATCGAGCCTTAATGACATCATAAAGCCGCTTCAAGTGCAAGACTTGCAGGCTTATATACAGTCTATCTATCTATCTATGTAATGTATCTTACTGCATAGATATATATCTAGCTATATAAATAGATAGTTATATATCAATATAGATATTTTTACAAATATCTAGCTTTACGTATAAATCTAAACTTCTACAGTTATGGTTTTGTAAGGCTGAAAACAGACATCCAGAATTTGTATTATTATCAGCATTATTCTTATAATTCCATTGAGGTTATTCCAGGGGCAGGTAATACACTGCATGAGGCTTTGACCATTTTTTACCATTTTAGGTAAAAAGCTGCATTGACTGCACTTCTGCATTTTCTGCGATATGGTAGGACTGCAAGCAAAGCCTGAGACAAGATATGTCAAATACACTCTATACAGTATGCGAGTTCATTTTCCAAGATAGAAACATTGGTCACACTGAACATTGTTGAACGTTTTCGCTGCAATGCATCCTGGGACGCTTGGATCCAGGTTCTATCATTCATGCTGCGCCATTTCAACCAACCTGTGTGGCTCATATTCACTTTGGGTTGACGAGTGGCATGGTCATGGTGTAGGCCGAGCCTTTTTTGCCACTTCATCCGCCTCCGATCAAGCATAAAGACTTGCCCATAAGCATTCCCCACCCTAGAATAACTTAACCTACCCATTCCCCTATCTGAAATAACTGTACCTACCTCAAAAGAAGTGATAAGCAGCGATCAATTTGACTGTTGCTGGCTGCCGTCTCCCGCTTAAGGGCGAATTTCAAACGTTGTCCATCACAGAGACAAATGATCTGGCTCCAGCAGCGTCTAAAGGAGTACCTGTTTGCTCACTTCTAGCTCCAGTGGAGACTGACGGAAAAATGGCCGCTAACAACCTGTGGTCCTTGTTCCGGGTGCGCGTGTCACCATCGAGCCTTAATGACATCATAAAGCCGCTTCAAGTGCAAGACTTGCAGGCTTATATACAGTCTATCTATCTATCTATGTAATGTATCTTACTGCATAGATATATATCTAGCTATATAAATAGATAGTTATATATCAATATAGATATTTTTACAAATATCTAGCTTTACGTATAAATCTAAACTTCTACAGTTATGGTTTTGTAAGGCTGAAAACAGACATCCAGAATTTGTATTATTATCAGCATTATTCTTATAATTCCATTGAGGTTATTCCAGGGGCAGGTAATACACTGCATGAGGCTTTGACCATTTTTTACCATTTTAGGTAAAAAGCTGCATTGACTGCACTTCTGCATTTTCTGCGATATGGTAGGACTGCAAGCAAAGCCTGAGACAAGATATGTCAAATACACTCTATACAGTATGCGAGTTCATTTTCCAAGATAGAAACATTGGTCACACTGAACATTGTTGAACGTTTTCGCTGCAATGCATCCTGGGACGCTTGGATCCAGGTTCTATCATTCATGCTGCGCCATTTCAACCAACCTGTGTGGCTCATATTCACTTTGGGTTGACGAGTGGCATGGTCATGGTGTAGGCCGAGCCTTTTTTGCCACTTCATCCGCCTCCGATCAAGCATAAAGACTTGCCCATAAGCATTCCCCACCCTAGAATAACTTAACCTACCCATTCCCCTATCTGAAATAACTGTACCTACCTCAAAAGAAGTGATAAGCAGCGATCAATTTGACTGTTGCTGGCTGCCGTCTCCCGCTTAAGGGCGAATTTCAAACGTTGTCCATCACAGAGACAAATGATCTGGCTCCAGCAGCGTCTAAAGGAGTACCTGTTTGCTCACTTCTAGCTCCAGTGGAGACTGACGGAAAAATGGCCGCTAACAACCTGTGGTCCTTGTTCCGGGTGCGCGTGTCACCATCGAGCCTTAATGACATCATAAAGCCGCTTCAAGTGCAAGACTTGCAGGCTTATATACAGTCTATCTATCTATCTATGTAATGTATCTTACTGCATAGATATATATCTAGCTATATAAATAGATAGTTATATATCAATATAGATATTTTTACAAATATCTAGCTTTACGTATAAATCTAAACTTCTACAGTTATGGTTTTGTAAGGCTGAAAACAGACATCCAGAATTTGTATTATTATCAGCATTATTCTTATAATTCCATTGAGGTTATTCCAGGGGCAGGTAATACACTGCATGAGGCTTTGACCATTTTTTACCATTTTAGGTAAAAAGCTGCATTGACTGCACTTCTGCATTTTCTGCGATATGGTAGGACTGCAAGCAAAGCCTGAGACAAGATATGTCAAATACACTCTATACAGTATGCGAGTTCATTTTCCAAGATAGAAACATTGGTCACACTGAACATTGTTGAACGTTTTCGCTGCAATGCATCCTGGGACGCTTGGATCCAGGTTCTATCATTCATGCTGCGCCATTTCAACCAACCTGTGTGGCTCATATTCACTTTGGGTTGACGAGTGGCATGGTCATGGTGTAGGCCGAGCCTTTTTTGCCACTTCATCCGCCTCCGATCAAGCATAAAGACTTGCCCATAAGCATTCCCCACCCTAGAATAACTTAACCTACCCATTCCCCTATCTGAAATAACTGTACCTACCTCAAAAGAAGTGATAAGCAGCGATCAATTTGACTGTTGCTGGCTGCCGTCTCCCGCTTAAGGGCGAATTTCAAACGTTGTCCATCACAGAGACAAATGATCTGGCTCCAGCAGCGTCTAAAGGAGTACCTGTTTGCTCACTTCTAGCTCCAGTGGAGACTGACGGAAAAATGGCCGCTAACAACCTGTGGTCCTTGTTCCGGGTGCGCGTGTCACCATCGAGCCTTAATGACATCATAAAGCCGCTTCAAGTGCAAGACTTGCAGGCTTATATACAGTCTATCTATCTATCTATGTAATGTATCTTACTGCATAGATATATATCTAGCTATATAAATAGATAGTTATATATCAATATAGATATTTTTACAAATATCTAGCTTTACGTATAAATCTAAACTTCTACAGTTATGGTTTTGTAAGGCTGAAAACAGACATCCAGAATTTGTATTATTATCAGCATTATTCTTATAATTCCATTGAGGTTATTCCAGGGGCAGGTAATACACTGCATGAGGCTTTGACCATTTTTTACCATTTTAGGTAAAAAGCTGCATTGACTGCACTTCTGCATTTTCTGCGATATGGTAGGACTGCAAGCAAAGCCTGAGACAAGATATGTCAAATACACTCTATACAGTATGCGAGTTCATTTTCCAAGATAGAAACATTGGTCACACTGAACATTGTTGAACGTTTTCGCTGCAATGCATCCTGGGACGCTTGGATCCAGGTTCTATCATTCATGCTGCGCCATTTCAACCAACCTGTGTGGCTCATATTCACTTTGGGTTGACGAGTGGCATGGTCATGGTGTAGGCCGAGCCTTTTTTGCCACTTCATCCGCCTCCGATCAAGCATAAAGACTTGCCCATAAGCATTCCCCACCCTAGAATAACTTAACCTACCCATTCCCCTATCTGAAATAACTGTACCTACCTCAAAAGAAGTGATAAGCAGCGATCAATTTGACTGTTGCTGGCTGCCGTCTCCCGCTTAAGGGCGAATTTCAAACGTTGTCCATCACAGAGACAAATGATCTGGCTCCAGCAGCGTCTAAAGGAGTACCTGTTTGCTCACTTCTAGCTCCAGTGGAGACTGACGGAAAAATGGCCGCTAACAACCTGTGGTCCTTGTTCCGGGTGCGCGTGTCACCATCGAGCCTTAATGACATCATAAAGCCGCTTCAAGTGCAAGACTTGCAGGCTTATATACAGTCTATCTATCTATCTATGTAATGTATCTTACTGCATAGATATATATCTAGCTATATAAATAGATAGTTATATATCAATATAGATATTTTTACAAATATCTAGCTTTACGTATAAATCTAAACTTCTACAGTTATGGTTTTGTAAGGCTGAAAACAGACATCCAGAATTTGTATTATTATCAGCATTATTCTTATAATTCCATTGAGGTTATTCCAGGGGCAGGTAATACACTGCATGAGGCTTTGACCATTTTTTACCATTTTAGGTAAAAAGCTGCATTGACTGCACTTCTGCATTTTCTGCGATATGGTAGGACTGCAAGCAAAGCCTGAGACAAGATATGTCAAATACACTCTATACAGTATGCGAGTTCATTTTCCAAGATAGAAACATTGGTCACACTGAACATTGTTGAACGTTTTCGCTGCAATGCATCCTGGGACGCTTGGATCCAGGTTCTATCATTCATGCTGCGCCATTTCAACCAACCTGTGTGGCTCATATTCACTTTGGGTTGACGAGTGGCATGGTCATGGTGTAGGCCGAGCCTTTTTTGCCACTTCATCCGCCTCCGATCAAGCATAAAGACTTGCCCATAAGCATTCCCCACCCTAGAATAACTTAACCTACCCATTCCCCTATCTGAAATAACTGTACCTACCTCAAAAGAAGTGATAAGCAGCGATCAATTTGACTGTTGCTGGCTGCCGTCTCCCGCTTAAGGGCGAATTTCAAACGTTGTCCATCACAGAGACAAATGATCTGGCTCCAGCAGCGTCTAAAGGAGTACCTGTTTGCTCACTTCTAGCTCCAGTGGAGACTGACGGAAAAATGGCCGCTAACGACCTGTGGTCCTTGTTCCGGGTGCGCGTGTCACCATCGAGCCTTAATGACATCATAAAGCCGCTTCAAGTGCAAGACTTGCAGGCTTATATACAGTCTATCTATCTATCTATGTAATGTATCTTACTGCATAGATATATATCTAGCTATATAAATAGATAGTTATATATCAATATAGATATTTTTACAAATATCTAGCTTTACGTATAAATCTAAACTTCTACAGTTATGGTTTTGTAAGGCTGAAAACAGACATCCAGAATTTGTATTATTATCAGCATTATTCTTATAATTCCATTGAGGTTATTCCAGGGGCAGGTAATACACTGCATGAGGCTTTGACCATTTTTTACCATTTTAGGTAAAAAGCTGCATTGACTGCACTTCTGCATTTTCTGCGATATGGTAGGACTGCAAGCAAAGCCTGAGACAAGATATGTCAAATACACTCTATACAGTATGCGAGTTCATTTTCCAAGATAGAAACATTGGTCACACTGAACATTGTTGAACGTTTTCGCTGCAATGCATCCTGGGACGCTTGGATCCAGGTTCTATCATTCATGCTGCGCCATTTCAACCAACCTGTGTGGCTCATATTCACTTTGGGTTGACGAGTGGCATGGTCATGGTGTAGGCCGAGCCTTTTTTGCCACTTCATCCGCCTCCGATCAAGCATAAAGACTTGCCCATAAGCATTCCCCACCCTAGAATAACTTAACCTACCCATTCCCCTATCTGAAATAACTGTACCTACCTCAAAAGAAGTGATAAGCAGCGATCAATTTGACTGTTGCTGGCTGCCGTCTCCCGCTTAAGGGCGAATTTCAACGTTGTCCATCACAGAGACAAATGATCTGGCTCCAGCAGCGTCTAAAGGAGTACCTGTTTGCTCACTTCTAGCTCCAGTGGAGACTGACGGAAAAATGGCCGCTAACAACCTGTGGTCCTTGTTCCGGGTGCGCGTGTCACCATCGAGCCTTAATGACATCATAAAGCCGCTTCAAGTGCAAGACTTGCAGGCTTATATACAGTCTATCTATCTATCTATGTAATGTATCTTACTGCATAGATATATATCTAGCTATATAAATAGATAGTTATATATCAATATAGATATTTTTACAAATATCTAGCTTTACGTATAAATCTAAACTTCTACAGTTATGGTTTTGTAAGGCTGAAAACAGACATCCAGAATTTGTATTATTATCAGCATTATTCTTATAATTCCATTGAGGTTATTCCAGGGGCAGGTAATACACTGCATGAGGCTTTGACCATTTTTTACCATTTTAGGTAAAAAGCTGCATTGACTGCACTTCTGCATTTTCTGCGATATGGTAGGACTGCAAGCAAAGCCTGAGACAAGATATGTCAAATACACTCTATACAGTATGCGAGTTCATTTTCCAAGATAGAAACATTGGTCACACTGAACATTGTTGAACGTTTTCGCTGCAATGCATCCTGGGACGCTTGGATCCAGGTTCTATCATTCATGCTGCGCCATTTCAACCACCTGTGTGGCTCATATTCACTTTGGGTTGACGAGTGGCATGGTCATGGTGTAGGCCGAGCCTTTTTTGCCACTTCATCCGCCTCCGATCAAGCATAAAGACTTGCCCATAAGCATTCCCCACCCTAGAATAACTTAACCTACCCATTCCCCTATCTGAAATAACTGTACCTACCTCAAAAGAAGTGATAAGCAGCGATCAATTTGACTGTTGCTGGCTGCCGTCTCCCGCTTAAGGGCGAATTTCAAACGTTGTCCATCACAGAGACAAATGATCTGGCTCCAGCAGCGTCTAAAGGAGTACCTGTTTGCTCACTTCTAGCTCCAGTGGAGACTGACGGAAAAATGGCCGCTAACAACCTGTGGTCCTTGTTCCGGGTGCGCGTGTCACCATCGAGCCTTAATGACATCATAAAGCCGCTTCAAGTGCAAGACTTGCAGGCTTATATACAGTCTATCTATCTATCTATCTATCTATGTAATGTATCTTACTGCATAGATATATATCTAGCTATATAAATAGATAGTTATATATCAATATAGATATTTTTACAAATATCTAGCTTTACGTATAAATCTAAACTTCTACAGTTATGGTTTTGTAAGGCTGAAAACAGACATCCAGAATTTGTATTATTATCAGCATTATTCTTATAATTGCCATTGAGGTTATTCTAGGGGCAGGTAATAACTGCATGAGGCTTTGACCAATTTTTACCATTTTAGGTAAAAAGCTGCATTGACTGCACTTCTGCATTTTCTGCGATATGGTAGGACTGCAAGCAAAGCCTGAGACAAGATATGTCAAATACACTCTATACAGTATGCGAGTTCATTTTCCAAGATAGAAACATTGGTCACACTGAACATTGTTGAACGTTTTCGCTGCAATGCATCCTGGGACGCTTGGATCCAGGTTCTATCATTCATGCTGCGCCATTTCAACCAACCTGTGTGGCTCATATTCACTTTGGGTTGACGAGTGGCATGGTCATGGTGTAGGGCCGAGCCTTTTTTGCCACTTCATCCGCCTCCGATCAAGCATAAAGACTTGCCCATAAGCATTCCCCACCCTAGAATAACTTAACCTACCCATTCCCCTATCTGAAATAACTGTACCTACCTCAAAAGAAGTGATAAGCAGCGATCAATTTGACTGTTGCTGGCTGCCGTCTCCCGCTTAAGGGCGAATTTCAAACGTTGTCCATCACAGAGACAAATGATCTGGCTCCAGCAGCGTCTAAAGGAGTACCTGTTTGCTCACTTCTAGCTCCAGTGGAGACTGACGGAAAAATGGCCGCTAACAACCTGTGGTCCTTGTTTCGGGTGCGCGTGTCACCATCGAGCCTTAATGACATCATAAAGCCGCTTCAAGTGCAAGACTTGCAGGCTTATATACAGTCTATCTATCTATCTATGTAATGTATCTTACTGCATAGATATATATCTAGCTATATAAATAGATAGTTATATATCAATATAGATATTTTTACAAATATCTAGCTTTACGTATAAATCTAAACTTCTACAGTTATGGTTTTGTAAGGCTGAAAACAGACATCCAGAATTTGTATTATTATCAGCATTATTCTTATAATTCCATTGAGGTTATTCCAGGGGCAGGTAATACACTGCATGAGGCTTTGACCATTTTTTACCATTTTAGGTAAAAAGCTGCATTGACTGCACTTCTGCATTTTCTGCGATATGGTAGGACTGCAAGCAAAGCCTGAGACAAGATATGTCAAATACACTCTATACAGTATGCGAGTTCATTTTCCAAGATAGAAACATTGGTCACACTGAACATTGTTGAACGTTTTCGCTGCAATGCATCCTGGGACGCTTGGATCCAGGTTCTATCATTCATGCTGCGCCATTTCAACCAACCTGTGTGGCTCATATTCACTTTGGGTTGACGAGTGGCATGGTCATGGTGTAGGCCGAGCCTTTTTTGCCACTTCATCCGCCTCCGATCAAGCATAAAGACTTGCCCATAAGCATTCCCCACCCTAGAATAACTTAACCTACCCATTCCCCTATCTGAAATAACTGTACCTACCTCAAAAGAAGTGATAAGCAGCGATCAATTTGACTGTTGCTGGCTGCCGTCTCCCGCTTAAGGGCGAATTTCAAACGTTGTCCATCACAGAGACAAATGATCTGGCTCCAGCAGCGTCTAAAGGAGTACCTGTTTGCTCACTTCTAGCTCCAGTGGAGACTGACGGAAAAATGGCCGCTAACGACCTGTGGTCCTTGTTCCGGGTGCGCGTGTCACCATCGAGCCTTAATGACATCATAAAGCCGCTTCAAGTGCAAGACTTGCAGGCTTATATACAGTCTATCTATCTATCTATGTAATGTATCTTACTGCATAGATATATATCTAGCTATATAAATAGATAGTTATATATCAATATAGATATTTTTACAAATATCTAGCTTTACGTATAAATCTAAACTTCTACAGTTATGGTTTTGTAAGGCTGAAAACAGACATCCAGAATTTGTATTATTATCAGCATTATTCTTATAATTCCATTGAGGTTATTCCAGGGGCAGGTAATACACTGCATGAGGCTTTGACCATTTTTTACCATTTTAGGTAAAAAGCTGCATTGACTGCACTTCTGCATTTTCTGCGATATGGTAGGACTGCAAGCAAAGCCTGAGACAAGATATGTCAAATACACTCTATACAGTATGCGAGTTCATTTTCCAAGATAGAAACATTGGTCACACTGAACATTGTTGAACGTTTTCGCTGCAATGCATCCTGGGACGCTTGGATCCAGGTTCTATCATTCATGCTGCGCCATTTCAACCAACCTGTGTGGCTCATATTCACTTTGGGTTGACGAGTGGCATGGTCATGGTGTAGGCCGAGCCTTTTTGCCACTTCATCCGCCTCCGATCAAGCATAAAGACTTGCCCATAAGCATTCCCCACCCTAGAATAACTTAACCTACCCATTCCCCTATCTGAAATAACTGTACCTACCTCAAAAGAAGTGATAAGCAGCGATCAATTTGACTGTTGCTGGCTGCCGTCTCCCGCTTAAGGGCGAATTTCAAACGTTGTCCATCACAGAGACAAATGATCTGGCTCCAGCAGCGTCTAAAGGAGTACCTGTTTGCTCACTTCTAGCTCCAGTGGAGACTGACGGAAAAATGGCCGCTAACAACCTGTGGTCCTTGTTCCGGGTGCGCGTGTCACCATCGAGCCTTAATGACATCATAAAGCCGCTTCAAGTGCAAGACTTGCAGGCTTATATACAGTCTATCTATCTATCTATGTAATGTATCTTACTGCATAGATATATATCTAGCTATATAAATAGATAGTTATATATCAATATAGATATTTTTACAAATATCTAGCTTTACGTATAAATCTAAACTTCTACAGTTATGGTTTTGTAAGGCTGAAAACAGACATCCAGAATTTGTATTATTATCAGCATTATTCTTATAATTCCATTGAGGTTATTCCAGGGGCAGGTAATACACTGCATGAGGCTTTGACCATTTTTTACCATTTTAGGTAAAAAGCTGCATTGACTGCACTTCTGCATTTTCTGCGATATGGTAGGACTGCAAGCAAAGCCTGAGACAAGATATGTCAAATACACTCTATACAGTATGCGAGTTCATTTTCCAAGATAGAAACATTGGTCACACTGAACATTGTTGAACGTTTTCGCTGCAATGCATCCTGGGACGCTTGGATCCAGGTTCTATCATTCATGCTGCGCCATTTCAACCAACCTGTGTGGCTCATATTCACTTTGGGTTGACGAGTGGCATGGTCATGGTGTAGGCCGAGCCTTTTTTGCCACTTCATCCGCCTCCGATCAAGCATAAAGACTTGCCCATAAGCATTCCCCACCCTAGAATAACTTAACCTACCCATTCCCCTATCTGAAATAACTGTACCTACCTCAAAAGAAGTGATAAGCAGCGATCAATTTGACTGTTGCTGGCTGCCGTCTCCCGCTTAAGGGCGAATTTCAAACGTTGTCCATCACAGAGACAAATGATCTGGCTCCAGCAGCGTCTAAAGGAGTACCTGTTTGCTCACTTCTAGCTCCAGTGGAGACTGACGGAAAAATGGCCGCTAACGACCTGTGGTCCTTGTTCCGGTGTGCGCGTGTCACCATCGAGCCTTAATGACATCATAAAGCCGCTTCAAGTGCAAGACTTGCAGGCTTATATACAGTCTATCTATCTATCTATGTAATGTATCTTACTGCATAGATATATATCTAGCTATATAAATAGATAGTTATATATCAATATAGATATTTTTACAAATATCTAGCTTTACGTATAAATCTAAACTTCTACAGTTATGGTTTTGTAAGGCTGAAAACAGACATCCAGAATTTGTATTATTATCAGCATTATTCTTATAATTCCATTGAGGTTATTCCAGGGGCAGGTAATACACTGCATGAGGCTTTGACCATTTTTTACCATTTTAGGTAAAAAGCTGCATTGACTGCACTTCTGCATTTTCTGCGATATGGTAGGACTGCAAGCAAAGCCTGAGACAAGATATGTCAAATACACTCTATACAGTATGCGAGTTCATTTTCCAAGATAGAAACATTGGTCACACTGAACATTGTTGAACGTTTTCGCTGCAATGCATCCTGGGACGCTTGGATCCAGGTTCTATCATTCATGCTGCGCCATTTCAACCAACCTGTGTGGCTCATATTCACTTTGGGTTGACGAGTGGCATGGTCATGGTGTAGGCCGAGCCTTTTTTGCCACTTCATCCGCCTCCGATCAAGCATAAAGACTTGCCCATAAGCATTCCCCACCCTAGAATAACTTAACCTACCCATTCCCCTATCTGAAATAACTGTACCTACCTCAAAAGAAGTGATAAGCAGCGATCAATTTGACTGTTGCTGGCTGCCGTCTCCCGCTTAAGGGCGAATTTCAAACGTTGTCCATCACAGAGACAAATGATCTGGCTCCAGCAGCGTCTAAAGGAGTACCTGTTTGCTCACTTCTAGCTCCAGTGGAGACTGACGGAAAAATGGCCGCTAACAACCTGTGGTCCTTGTTCCGGGTGCGCGTGTCACCATCGAGCCTTAATGACATCATAAAGCCGCTTCAAGTGCAAGACTTGCAGGCTTATATACAGTCTATCTATCTATCTATGTAATGTATCTTACTGCATAGATATATATCTAGCTATATAAATAGATAGTTATATATCAATATAGATATTTTTACAAATATCTAGCTTTACGTATAAATCTAAACTTCTACAGTTATGGTTTTGTAAGGCTGAAAACAGACATCCAGAATTTGTATTATTATCAGCATTATTCTTATAATTCCATTGAGGTTATTCCAGGGGCAGGTAATACACTGCATGAGGCTTTGACCATTTTTTACCATTTTAGGTAAAAAGCTGCATTGACTGCACTTCTGCATTTTCTGCGATATGGTAGGACTGCAAGCAAAGCCTGAGACAAGATATGTCAAATACACTCTATACAGTATGCGAGTTCATTTTCCAAGATAGAAACATTGGTCACACTGAACATTGTTGAACGTTTTCGCTGCAATGCATCCTGGGACGCTTGGATCCAGGTTCTATCATTCATGCTGCGCCATTTCAACCAACCTGTGTGGCTCATATTCACTTTGGGTTGACGAGTGGCATGGTCATGGTGTAGGCCGAGCCTTTTTTGCCACTTCATCCGCCTCCGATCAAGCATAAAGACTTGCCCATAAGCATTCCCCACCCTAGAATAACTTAACCTACCCATTCCCCTATCTGAAATAACTGTACCTACCTCAAAAGAAGTGATAAGCAGCGATCAATTTGACTGTTGCTGGCTGCCGTCTCCCGCTTAAGGGCGAATTTCAAACGTTGTCCATCACAGAGACAAATGATCTGGCTCCAGCAGCGTCTAAAGGAGTACCTGTTTGCTCACTTCTAGCTCCAGTGGAGACTGACGGAAAAATGGCCGCTAACAACCTGTGGTCCTTGTTCCGGGTGCGCGTGTCACCATCGAGCCTTAATGACATCATAAAGCCGCTTCAAGTGCAAGACTTGCAGGCTTATATACAGTCTATCTATCTATCTATGTAATGTATCTTACTGCATAGATATATATCTAGCTATATAAATAGATAGTTATATATCAATATAGATATTTTTACAAATATCTAGCTTTACGTATAAATCTAAACTTCTACAGTTATGGTTTTGTAAGGCTGAAAACAGACATCCAGAATTTGTATTATTATCAGCATTATTCTTATAATTCCATTGAGGTTATTCCAGGGGCAGGTAATACACTGCATGAGGCTTTGACCATTTTTTACCATTTTAGGTAAAAAGCTGCATTGACTGCACTTCTGCATTTTCTGCGATATGGTAGGACTGCAAGCAAAGCCTGAGACAAGATATGTCAAATACACTCTATACAGTATGCGAGTTCATTTTCCAAGATAGAAACATTGGTCACACTGAACATTGTTGAACGTTTTCGCTGCAATGCATCCTGGGACGCTTGGATCCAGGTTCTATCATTCATGCTGCGCCATTTCAACCAACCTGTGTGGCTCATATTCACTTTGGGTTGACGAGTGGCATGGTCATGGTGTAGGCCGAGCCTTTTTTGCCACTTCATCCGCCTCCGATCAAGCATAAAGACTTGCCCATAAGCATTCCCCACCCTAGAATAACTTAACCTACCCATTCCCCTATCTGAAATAACTGTACCTACCTCAAAAGAAGTGATAAGCAGCGATCAATTTGACTGTTGCTGGCTGCCGTCTCCCGCTTAAGGGCGAATTTCAAACGTTGTCCATCACAGAGACAAATGATCTGGCTCCAGCAGCGTCTAAAGGAGTACCTGTTTGCTCACTTCTAGCTCCAGTGGAGACTGACGGAAAAATGGCCGCTAACGACCTGTGGTCCTTGTTCCGGGGTGCGCGTGTCACCATCGAGCCTTAATGACATCATAAAGCCGCTTCAAGTGCAAGACTTGCAGGCTTATATACAGTCTATCTATCTATCTATGTAATGTATCTTACTGCATAGATATATATCTAGCTATATAAATAGATAGTTATATATCAATATAGATATTTTTACAAATATCTAGCTTTACGTATAAATCTAAACTTCTACAGTTATGGTTTTGTAAGGCTGAAAACAGACATCCAGAATTTGTATTATTATCAGCATTATTCTTATAATTCCATTGAGGTTATTCCAGGGGCAGGTAATACACTGCATGAGGCTTTGACCATTTTTTACCATTTTAGGTAAAAAGCTGCATTGACTGCACTTCTGCATTTTCTGCGATATGGTAGGACTGCAAGCAAAGCCTGAGACAAGATATGTCAAATACACTCTATACAGTATGCGAGTTCATTTTCCAAGATAGAAACATTGGTCACACTGAACATTGTTGAACGTTTTCGCTGCAATGCATCCTGGGACGCTTGGATCCAGGTTCTATCATTCATGCTGCGCCATTTCAACCAACCTGTGTGGCTCATATTCACTTTGGGTTGACGAGTGGCATGGTCATGGTGTAGGCCGAGCCTTTTTTGCCACTTCATCCGCCTCCGATCAAGCATAAAGACTTGCCCATAAGCATTCCCCACCCTAGAATAACTTAACCTACCCATTCCCCTATCTGAAATAACTGTACCTACCTCAAAAGAAGTGATAAGCAGCGATCAATTTGACTGTTGCTGGCTGCCGTCTCCCGCTTAAGGGCGAATTTCAAACGTTGTCCATCACAGAGACAAATGATCTGGCTCCAGCAGCGTCTAAAGGTAGTAACCCTGTTTGCTCACTTCTAGCTCCAGTGGAGACTGACGGAAAAATGGCCGCTAACAACCTGTGGTCCTTGTTCCGGGTGCGCGTGTCACCATCGAGCCTTAATGACATCATAAAGCCGCTTCAAGTGCAAGACTTGCAGGCTTATATACAGTCTATCTATCTATCTATGTAATGTATCTTACTGCATAGATATATATCTAGCTATATAAATAGATAGTTATATATCAATATAGATATTTTTACAAATATCTAGCTTTACGTATAAATCTAAACTTCTACAGTTATGGTTTTGTAAGGCTGAAAACAGACATCCAGAATTTGTATTATTATCAGCATTATTCTTATAATTCCATTGAGGTTATTCCAGGGGCAGGTAATACACTGCATGAGGCTTTGACCATTTTTTACCATTTTAGGTAAAAAGCTGCATTGACTGCACTTCTGCATTTTCTGCGATATGGTAGGACTGCAAGCAAAGCCTGAGACAAGATATGTCAAATACACTCTATACAGTATGCGAGTTCATTTTCCAAGATAGAAACATTGGTCACACTGAACATTGTTGAACGTTTTCGCTGCAATGCATCCTGGGACGCTTGGATCCAGGTTCTATCATTCATGCTGCGCCATTTCAACCAACCTGTGTGGCTCATATTCACTTTGGGTTGACGAGTGGCATGGTCATGGTGTAGGCCGAGCCTTTTTTGCCACTTCATCCGCCTCCGATCAAGCATAAAGACTTGCCCATAAGCATTCCCACCCTAGAATAACTTAACCTACCCATTCCCCTATCTGAAATAACTGTACCTACCTCAAAAGAAGTGATAAGCAGCGATCAATTTGACTGTTGCTGGCTGCCGTCTCCCGCTTAAGGGCGAATTTCAAACGTTGTCCATCACAGAGACAAATGATCTGGCTCCAGCAGCGTCTAAAGGAGTACCTGTTTGCTCACTTCTAGCTCCAGTGGAGACTGACGGAAAAATGGCCGCTAACAACCTGTGGTCCTTGTTCCGGGTGCGCGTGTCACCATCGAGCCTTAATGACATCATAAAGCCGCTTCAAGTGCAAGACTTGCAGGCTTATATACAGTCTATCTATCTATCTATGTAATGTATCTTACTGCATAGATATATATCTAGCTATATAAATAGATAGTTATATATCAATATAGATATTTTTACAAATATCTAGCTTTACGTATAAATCTAAACTTCTACAGTTATGGTTTTGTAAGGCTGAAAACAGACATCCAGAATTTGTATTATTATCAGCATTATTCTTATAATTCCATTGAGGTTATTCCAGGGGCAGGTAATACACTGCATGAGGCTTTGACCATTTTTTACCATTTTAGGTAAAAAGCTGCATTGACTGCACTTCTGCATTTTCTGCGATATGGTAGGACTGCAAGCAAAGCCTGAGACAAGATATGTCAAATACACTCTATACAGTATGCGAGTTCATTTTCCAAGATAGAAACATTGGTCACACTGAACATTGTTGAACGTTTTCGCTGCAATGCATCCTGGGACGCTTGGATCCAGGTTCTATCATTCATGCTGCGCCATTTCAACCAACCTGTGTGGCTCATATTCACTTTGGGTTGACGAGTGGCATGGTCATGGTGTAGGCCGAGCCTTTTTTGCCACTTCATCCGCCTCCGATCAAGCATAAAGACTTGCCCATAAGCATTCCCCACCCTAGAATAACTTAACCTACCCATTCCCCTATCTGAAATAACTGTACCTACCTCAAAAGAAGTGATAAGCAGCGATCAATTTGACTGTTGCTTGCTGCCGTCTCCCGCTTAAGGGCGAATTTCAAACGTTGTCCATCACAGAGACAAATGATCTGGCTCCAGCAGCGTCTAAAGGAGTACCTGTTTGCTCACTTCTAGCTCCAGTGGAGACTGACGGAAAAATGGCCGCTAACAACCTGTGGTCCTTGTTCCGGGTGCGCGTGTCACCATCGAGCCTTAATGACATCATAAAGCCGCTTCAAGTGCAAGACTTGCAGGCTTATATACAGTCTATCTATCTATCTATGTAATGTATCTTACTGCATAGATATATATCTAGCTATATAAATAGATAGTTATATATCAATATAGATATTTTTACAAATATCTAGCTTTACGTATAAATCTAAACTTCTACAGTTATGGTTTTGTAAGGCTGAAAACAGACATCCAGAATTTGTATTATTATCAGCATTATTCTTATAATTCCATTGAGGTTATTCCAGGGGCAGGTAATACACTGCATGAGGCTTTGACCATTTTTTACCATTTTAGGTAAAAAGCTGCATTGACTGCACTTCTGCATTTTCTGCGATATGGTAGGACTGCAAGCAAAGCCTGAGACAAGATATGTCAAATACACTCTATACAGTATGCGAGTTCATTTTCCAAGATAGAAACATTGGTCACACTGAACATTGTTGAACGTTTTCGCTGCAATGCATCCTGGGACGCTTGGATCCAGGTTCTATCATTCATGCTGCGCCATTTCAACCAACCTGTGTGGCTCATATTCACTTTGGGTTGACGAGTGGCATGGTCATGGTGTAGGCCGAGCCTTTTTTGCCACTTCATCCGCCTCCGATCAAGCATAAAGACTTGCCCATAAGCATTCCCCACCCTAGAATAACTTAACCTACCCATTCCCCTATCTGAAATAACTGTACCTACCTCAAAAGAAGTGATAAGCAGCGATCAATTTGACTGTTGCTGGCTGCCGTCTCCCGCTTAAGGGCGAATTTCAAACGTTGTCCATCACAGAGACAAATGATCTGGCTCCAGCAGCGTCTAAAGGAGTACCTGTTTGCTCACTTCTAGCTCCAGTGGAGACTGACGGAAAAATGGCCGCTAACGACCTGTGGTCCTTGTTCCGGGTGCGCGTGTCACCATCGAGCCTTAATGACATCATAAAGCCGCTTCAAGTGCAAGACTTGCAGGCTTATATACAGTCTATCTATCTATCTATGTAATGTATCTTACTGCATAGATATATATCTAGCTATATAAATAGATAGTTATATATCAATATAGATATTTTTACAAATATCTAGCTTTACGTATAAATCTAAACTTCTACAGTTATGGTTTTGTAAGGCTGAAAACAGACATCCAGAATTTGTATTATTATCAGCATTATTCTTATAATTCCATTGAGGTTATTCCAGGGGCAGGTAATACACTGCATGAGGCTTTGACCATTTTTTACCATTTTAGGTAAAAAGCTGCATTGACTGCACTTCTGCATTTTCTGCGATATGGTAGGACTGCAAGCAAAGCCTGAGACAAGATATGTCAAATACACTCTATACAGTATGCGAGTTCATTTTCCAAGATAGAAACATTGGTCACACTGAACATTGTTGAACGTTTTCGCTGCAATGCATCCTGGGACGCTTGGATCCAGGTTCTATCATTCATGCTGCGCCATTTCAACCAACCTGTGTGGCTCATATTCACTTTGGGTTGACGAGTGGCATGGTCATGGTGTAGGCCGAGCCTTTTTTGCCACTTCATCCGCCTCCGATCAAGCATAAAGACTTGCCCATAAGCATTCCCCACCCTAGAATAACTTAACCTACCCATTCCCCTATCTGAAATAACTGTACCTACCTCAAAAGAAGTGATAAGCAGCGATCAATTTGACTGTTGCTGGCTGCCGTCTCCCGCTTAAGGGCGAATTTCAAACGTTGTCCATCACAGAGACAAATGATCTGGCTCCAGCAGCGTCTAAAGGAGTACCTGTTTGCTCACTTCTAGCTCCAGTGGAGACTGACGGAAAAATGGCCGCTAACAACCTGTGGTCCTTGTTCCGGGTGCGCGTGTCACCATCGAGCCTTAATGACATCATAAAGCCGCTTCAAGTGCAAGACTTGCAGGCTTATATACAGTCTATCTATCTATCTATGTAATGTATCTTACTGCATAGATATATATCTAGCTATATAAATAGATAGTTATATAATAATCTAATATAGATATTTTTACAAATATCTAGCTTTACGTATAAATCTAAACTTCTACAGTTATGGTTTTGTAAGGCTGAAAACAGACATCCAGAATTTGTATTATTATCAGCATTATTCTTATAATTCCATTGAGGTTATTCCAGGGGCAGGTAATACACTGCATGAGGCTTTGACCATTTTTTACCATTTTAGGTAAAAAGCTGCATTGACTGCACTTCTGCATTTTCTGCGATATGGTAGGACTGCAAGCAAAGCCTGAGACAAGATATGTCAAATACACTCTATACAGTATGCGAGTTCATTTTCCAAGATAGAAACATTGGTCACACTGAACATTGTTGAACGTTTTCGCTGCAATGCATCCTGGGACGCTTGGATCCAGGTTCTATCATTCATGCTGCGCCATTTCAACCAACCTGTGTGGCTCATATTCACTTTGGGTTGACGAGTGGCATGGTCATGGTGTAGGCCGAGCCTTTTTTGCCACTTCATCCGCCTCCGATCAAGCATAAAGACTTGCCCATAAGCATTCCCCACCCTAGAATAACTTAACCTACCCATTCCCCTATCTGAAATAACTGTACCTACCTCAAAAGAAGTGATAAGCAGCGATCAATTTGACTGTTGCTGGCTGCCGTCTCCCGCTTAAGGGCGAATTTCAAACGTTGTCCATCACAGAGACAAATGATCTGGCTCCAGCAGCGTCTAAAGGAGTACCTGTTTGCTCACTTCTAGCTCCAGTGGAGACTGACGGAAAAATGGCCGCTAACAACCTGTGGTCCTTGTTCCGGGTGCGCGTGTCACCATCGAGCCTTAATGACATCATAAAGCCGCTTCAAGTGCAAGACTTGCAGGCTTATATACAGTCTATCTATCTATCTATGTAATGTATCTTACTGCATAGATATATATCTAGCTATATAAATAGATAGTTATATATCAATATAGATATTTTTACAAATATCTAGCTTTACGTATAAATCTAAACTTCTACAGTTATGGTTTTGTAAGGCTGAAAACAGACATCCAGAATTTGTATTATTATCAGCATTATTCTTATAATTCCATTGAGGTTATTCCAGGGGCAGGTAATACACTGCATGAGGCTTTGACCATTTTTTACCATTTTAGGTAAAAAGCTGCATTGACTGCACTTCTGCATTTTCTGCGATATGGTAGGACTGCAAGCAAAGCCTGAGACAAGATATGTCAAATACACTCTATACAGTATGCGAGTTCATTTTCCAAGATAGAAACATTGGTCACACTGAACATTGTTGAACGTTTTCGCTGCAATGCATCCTGGGACGCTTGGATCCAGGTTCTATCATTCATGCTGCGCCATTTCAACCAACCTGTGTGGCTCATATTCACTTTGGGTTGACGAGTGGCATGGTCATGGTGTAGGCCGAGCCTTTTTTGCCACTTCATCCGCCTCCGATCAAGCATAAAGACTTGCCCATAAGCATTCCCCACCCTAGAATAACTTAACCTACCCATTCCCCTATCTGAAATAACTGTACCTACCTCAAAAGAAGTGATAAGCAGCGATCAATTTGACTGTTGCTGGCTGCCGTCTCCCGCTTAAGGGCGAATTTCAAACGTTGTCCATCACAGAGACAAATGATCTGGCTCCAGCAGCGTCTAAAGGAGTACCTGTTTGCTCACTTCTAGCTCCAGTGGAGACTGACGGAAAAATGGCCGCTAACAACCTGTGGTCCTTGTTCCGGGTGCGCGTGTCACCATCGAGCCTTAATGACATCATAAAGCCGCTTCAAGTGCAAGACTTGCAGGCTTATATACAGTCTATCTATCTATCTATGTAATGTATCTTACTGCATAGATATATATCTAGCTATATAAATAGATAGTTATATATCAATATAGATATTTTTACAAATATCTAGCTTTACGTATAAATCTAAACTTCTACAGTTATGGTTTTGTAAGGCTGAAAACAGACATCCAGAATTTGTATTATTATCAGCATTATTCTTATAATTCCATTGAGGTTATTCCAGGGGCAGGTAATACACTGCATGAGGCTTTGACCATTTTTTACCATTTTAGGTAAAAAGCTGCATTGACTGCACTTCTGCATTTTCTGCGATATGGTAGGACTGCAAGCAAAGCCTGAGACAAGATATGTCAAATACACTCTATACAGTATGCGAGTTCATTTTCCAAGATAGAAACATTGGTCACACTGAACATTGTTGAACGTTTTCGCTGCAATGCATCCTGGGACGCTTGGATCCAGGTTCTATCATTCATGCTGCGCCATTTCAACCAACCTGTGTGGCTCATATTCACTTTGGGTTGACGAGTGGCATGGTCATGGTGTAGGCCGAGCCTTTTTTGCCACTTCATCCGCCTCCGATCAAGCATAAAGACTTGCCCATAAGCATTCCCCACCCTAGAATAACTTAACCTACCCATTCCCCTATCTGAAATAACTGTACCTACCTCAAAAGAAGTGATAAGCAGCGATCAATTTGACTGTTGCTGGCTGCCGTCTCCCGCTTAAGGGCGAATTTCAAACGTTGTCCATCACAGAGACAAATGATCTGGCTCCAGCAGCGTCTAAAGGAGTACCTGTTTGCTCACTTCTAGCTCCAGTGGAGACTGACGGAAAAATGGCCGCTAACAACCTGTGGTCCTTGTTCCGGGTGCGCGTGTCACCATCGAGCCTTAATGACATCATAAAGCCGCTTCAAGTGCAAGACTTGCAGGCTTATATACAGTCTATCTATCTATCTATGTAATGTATCTTACTGCATAGATATATATCTAGCTATATAAATAGATAGTTATATATCAATATAGATATTTTTACAAATATCTAGCTTTACGTATAAATCTAAACTTCTACAGTTATGGTTTTGTAAGGCTGAAAACAGACATCCAGAATTTGTATTATTATCAGCATTATTCTTATAATTCCATTGAGGTTATTCCAGGGGCAGGTAATACACTGCATGAGGCTTTGACCATTTTTTACCATTTTAGGTAAAAAGCTGCATTGACTGCACTTCTGCATTTTCTGCGATATGGTAGGACTGCAAGCAAAGCCTGAGACAAGATATGTCAAATACACTCTATACAGTATGCGAGTTCATTTTCCAAGATAGAAACATTGGTCACACTGAACATTGTTGAACGTTTTCGCTGCAATGCATCCTGGGACGCTTGGATCCAGGTTCTATCATTCATGCTGCGCCATTTCAACCAACCTGTGTGGCTCATATTCACTTTGGGTTGACGAGTGGCATGGTCATGGTGTAGGCCGAGCCTTTTTTGCCACTTCATCCGCCTCCGATCAAGCATAAAGACTTGCCCATAAGCATTCCCCACCCTAGAATAACTTAACCTACCCATTCCCCTATCTGAAATAACTGTACCTACCTCAAAAGAAGTGATAAGCAGCGATCAATTTGACTGTTGA